>NC_139226.1:99583277-99735777 GCF_055691185.1 Crinia signifera | reverse complement strand
CGCTGTTAAAATTAAAACTACGGGCAGCGGGGGGCGGGTAGGGGAGGGCAGGGGGCAGGGTGCAGCAATGGGCTGTAAAAGCCCATTGAAAATGAATGGGGAAGCGGCATTCATACTGGTGCTGCAATGACAGGGGCACCAGTATGAATGCACGCCCCCAGATGTGATTGGGCCAGCGGATCCAGCGATCCGCTGTCCTATCACACACACATGCATAGGCGTGCGCACCCCCCCTCACGCTCGCACGCTGCTAAATTCACCTCCAGCCTGCAGCAGATAAAAGCCGTCACACGGCGTCATCGTGGAAGGCTGCAGGGTGCTGGAGCGCTGGATCGCTGCCCTTTCAGTTTCAGCCCCCACCTCTATCGCGACATCCCCGCGCCCGACAGCCTGCCCGCCCGCTCGGCTCCAGAGTAGTGCTCCTGTCCTGACCTCTCTGTCTGCGTGAGCACCAGGTATGTCTGTCACTGGTGGTCGATGGGCAGTCTCTCTCTGTCTGCGTGAGCACCAGGTATGTCTGTCACTGGTGGTCGATGGGCAGGCTCTCTCTGTCTGCGTGAGCACCAGGTATGTCTGTCACTGGTGGTCGATGGGCAGGCTCTCTCTGTCTGCGTGAGCACCAGGTATGTCTGTCACTGGTGGTCGATGGGCAGGCTCTCTCTGTCTGCGTGAGCACCAGGTATGTCTGTCACTGGTGGTCAATGGGCAGGCAGCATGTTAGGGGAGAGAGGGCCAGGGGGGTCTCCCAGACCATATATATATATATATATATATATATATATATCATCTATAACAAACTTATATGTATATCTATATATCATAGATAAGTGGGCAGTACCCTCTGCTGCCGGTGCCCGCGGTGAGGTGAGTGCCTCCCCAGGCAATGTCCTCACCGCACGTCACTGTCAATTTCCATACAAAACGAGGGAAAAGGATGGGTTAATATCCCGAAGAAATTCAGATCGATCCTTAATGTAGTGCCAAAAACCTCAATAAGCAGTGCTAGGCTCCAGTTAATATTTTGTAGCTATTACATTGTTCTATCTTAAAGATTGAAGCCATATCAGCCCTATATTCAGGTAATAATCATGCATTGAATAATTTTAAGCACTGGAGAGTAGCACTGTATACAATATTGAGCCCCGATAAGGTCTGTCTTTACAGAGGTGTATTGATTGCGGTGCAGATTAGACGTAATTAAGTATTAATATGATCTAAGTCCTGTGGTATTGACCTTGCTTATATGCCTAGCTATGTATTTGTATGTCCGTCTGTGTAATTATGTTACATTTATGCAATGTTAAAAAGCGCACTTTTACTGTGTTCCGTCTTCCATATAGATTGTTATGAAACGGGTTGCCGTGGTTACCACGTTGACGCAGGGACGGAGCTTTGCCGCACGCGTCCGTGGTGTCCATGGCAACCCTACTACACACTGCCCGGCATCGCCGGGCCGTCTTTTGATGATGTCATTGGTGATTGTCGCTTCCTGCAGCGAGGAGGATTTCCTGCGCTCAGGGTGGCGTCCTACAGGTATTTAAGGGCTGTTTGATCTGTGTTTGTTGTGAGCCTGAAGACGACACGCTTGTGTCGAAACGTTGTAAAGTTTTTTCACATGTTTTACTAAAAGCTTTTTCCACATTTACTGGCTGGAGTGCTGCTTTCTTGTTGGATTGTATAACACGCTGTGTATTGCGGGCACCCGCCGCTGGAATTGGAGCTGTGGAGTGCCGGACCCCCTTGGGATTTATATATATATATATATATATAAATATAATATAACCCAGCACACAAACCCCTCTGCAGTCTGCACAGCACAAACTCCTCTGCACTGCACCACAAACCACTCTGCTGAGTCTGCACTGACTTTATTGCACTGCCACTACCCTCTGTGTTGCTGTGATATGCACAAATTTGAAGAAGAATTGTACTTACTGTTGGTGATCACGTATGACAAGTGTTTACGAATGCTGTCTGCCTAGAACAAATGTGGTTACCAGGGATAGCAACCAACAACTTTTTTAATTGATCTGTATTTAAAGTCTTTTTCCATGAAGCATACATCTGGCTATATAGGTATTTCTAAAATGACAGAATTTATTTTCTACCTACAGTAATACCGTTTGCTTTCCATTCACTTGTGCAACTGCTCCCCTTGGAGAAGTTGCATGCAATCCCCCCTTGAACCGCCCGAGACCTTCGCATGGGTCAGTATCGCATGCAATATATTGTATGTGGTCCTTTGGAGTATGATATATTGCATGTGATCCCAGCCAAGCCTACCTGGCTAGACTGCAATCGAACAGATCTCTACTGCTGGCAGTGCGACGCACAGGCTCCAATGCGATGCACATGGGACCATGCATCGCATTGGACTTGCTGCTGTCAATTACATGCGTCTATGGCACTTTTTATGAGGTTGATCACCGCAATCGCATAAAAAATGTGCAAATCTCATGTATAGCTAGTGTGTGGGCACTTTAAGGTGACCTGCACAATATGCAATCTGATGCTTTGGGCCGCTTGTAATGAAATCTGAGATTGTGTTGTTATGCACATGGATATGATCAGAGAGATACAGAGCACTAAAATACTGTCCAGGATATTGAGCTTACCTACAGATGGAACAGCTCTCATTAGAGCTGCTCCTGGTGATTCCATTGCCAATCGCCACCTTTCCCCATGCGCCAGAAGGGGGCGTGCATGCACAAGACGCTCACGCGCCCGTTCTGACAGAGCCCAACACTCGCCTGCCACTGCCAGAACCCTGCACTTCAGGGAGAGGGGCAGGGAATCCACCTCTCCACCACCGTGTGAAGGGGATGCGTGTGCTTGTGAGATGAGAACATCCGGATCCCGAGAATCCGGTTAACCCTGAACACCCCCCTATTCGAACGCTTTCTCAAGCCTGTTCGGGTTTTCCCACCCAGACTCAGAGCGCACCTTTCCAACTCTTGCGAGATCCCGCTGTTGGATCTTGCGAGATCTGGACAACGTCACTATATGTATATAAGGACGGCCGGGCGGGTGCCATGTTCTTTCCAGTCTAGGAGATTGAACAGTGTGCACGTCTAGCTGTCTTCCTTGGCGCCCATCCGCAAGCTCATTCTCCCATTCCGCTGTGCAATCTGTAACTACTACACTGCTGATAGTGACAACCTGCTGAGTCTGACTGTGTTAGTGTAGTGTAGTGTAGTGTAGTGGTACACTTACAGAATCTGTGCTGTATATTATATATTTATTACTGTAGTCTGTGCCTCATATAGATTGATTTACCTGTCCTCCAGTCCCTACCACCAAATTCCTTAATAATAATCCTTTTCAATTTTTCTGTGTCTGCTGCTGTGTGATAAGCTGGAACAGGGTAGTACCAGTCTCACCTCACCTGTGTAGGCCGCAAGTCGGTGCAAATTGCAAAATATAATTTTTATTTTATAATAAAGGGGTTAATACTGTCATAATTGGGGAAATTTACTAATATGAATTCCCTAGAAATTCGTATTAGTATTTTTCCTACGACTGCATACGACTGTTTCAGCCGTCTGCAAATTCGTGTTCCAGAGGGGAATTTACAAAGCAGTCATATACGACTGCTTTGTAACCCTCCGATGTCATACTAATTTGTATTAGCTGGCCATATATACGGCCGCTAATACAAAATTTTCAGGCAGTCTGCACGGATCAGTCAGATCCGTGCAGGCTGCAATCAGTCAGATCCGTGCAGGCTGCAAGGTGTAAAAAAAATAGAATAAATAAATAATAATAAAAAAAAAAAACAGCGTGGGGTCCCCCCCCCCACAGCTGTAACCAGCACCAGGCTGAAGGAGCCGGGGCCGGTAATAAAAAATCAGGGAACCCAACAAATAGGGGTTCCCCTATTTTTTTACAACCAGCCCCAGGCTCCAGGTCCGGGGCTGGTTCCCAAAATACAGGGGACAAAATGACTAGGGGTCCCCCGTATTTTAAGAACCAGCCCAGAGGAGCTGACTTTCTTGGCTCCTGATTGGCCGCTAGGCGGCCAATAGAAATCATTCTGAGAAGAGGCGCAGGGTATGAAATATCTCTGCGTGTCTTCTCTGTCCGATGCGGAGAGTGCGGGGAGCGCCGGCAGCTTTAAGAATACCTGGACTACGGCGGATCAAGAGAAGACATCTTCACCACAGGACCAGGTGAGTAGGATTTCCTTCCACAGCTCTACCATGGATTACGGACACGGACACCGCCATGGACCTGGAGGACGACACGGATGCCGACATGGGCATGGAGGACGACACAGGACAACGGACACCAGGACCGAGGGCTACCTACGGGCTCAAGATAGGTAAGTATCAGTATGTGTGTAATGTATGTATTAAAGTTTTATTTTCATTGTGTCAGTGTGTATTTATTGTACTATTTTTATTACTGTGGAACTACAAGTGCCAGCGGGCCCTTTAATGCCCCGCAGGCTGGGACTTGTGGTTCTCCAAGTCCCAGCTTGCGGGGGAGGCTTGCTGGGACTCATAGTTCCACAGTTTTAAACAATAGTTTTTCATATATTTTTTTACACTGAAATCAGCCCGGTGGCCACCGCACAGGGCCACCGGGGACAGCACCAGGCTTCAGCCTGGTCAGGTAAGTCCTGGAGGGGGGGGGGGGCTTTATTTGGGGGGGTCCCCACTCCCCCAGGGCCCCTGGCCAGGCTGACTGGTCAGTAGGGTGATGTTTTGGCCGCGGGACCGTATATAAAAAGTGTCCCCCGGCTGTGACATTACCCTACTGGCTGGTTTGGCCTGGGGCTGTTTCTTAAAATATGGGGGACCCCTAGTCATTTTGTCCCCCGTATTTTGGAAACCAGCCCCGGACCTGGAGCCTGGGGCTTGTTGTAAAAAATCGGGGAACCGCTATTTGTCGGGTTCCCTGATTTTTTATTACCGGCCCGGCTCTGTCAGCCTGGTGCTGGTTGCGGCTGGTTGCGTTTTTTTTAAATATTTATTTTTCTATTTTTTTTACACTAAAGCCTGCACGGATCCATGCAGGCTTAAAGTAAATACGACAGGGAAATCAAGGTGTATTTTCCTGCCGTATTTTTGCGGCTGTTTCACGCCAATTACCAGCCGTATTATCAATACGGCTGCTTAGTAAATCAGGAACCACCATTCTTTTGAATGGTGATTCCTGTCGTACCCTATCGATGGTGTAGACATTCGTATTTGTAAATACAAATACGAATGTCCCATCATTAGGAATACGAATTGCTGTATTTTCGTGATAGTAAATCCCGAAAATACAAATGTGTAAAAAATAGGTGTATTTCTGCCTACGAATACACTTATTTTTTACGAATTCATATTAGTAAATTCCCCCCAATAATCCTTTAAAATTGTTATGCGTCTGCTGCTGTGTGTGTAAGCCAGAAGAGGGTACTACAAGTCTCCCCTCACCTGTGCAGGCCGCTCGTTGGTGCATATTGCAAAATATAATTTTTATTTTACAATAAAGGCTTATTGACTTATTAATAATCTTTTAACATTTTTCTGTGTCTGCTGCTGTATGACTGTTAGCTGGGACAGGGTACTACAGGTCTCACCTCACCTGTGTGCACGCCGGTGCTGAAAAATAATCAATCTAATTTTTTGGGACAATAAGGATTACTGACTTAAATTCCTTAATAATAATCCTTTTCAATTTTTCTGTGTCTGCTGCTGTTTGGCTGTTAGCAGGGACCGGCCAAGGTAGTACAAGTCTCAACTCACCTGTGTGCACAGTGCTCACCACACATCAGTGCTGCAAAATAAGAAATCATTATTTTTTTTTACAATAAGGGTTACAGATACAATAATCTTTTTAAAATTTTCTGTGTCTCTGCTGCCGTGTGGCTGTACTCCAGAAAGATAATGGAGAACCAAAATATGGAGGCTACAATAATACAAGAACCTCTTCCTACAAGTGCTGAAGCTGCTGCCACTAGTCAAGACATAGAATATGATGATGAAATGCCATTAACATCTTCTGCCAATGCTGATGGCCAATTTCATCGTTGAGGGCTTGTAAAATCCAAAAAGGCAAAGTTGAGTACGTTTAAGAAAAAAATAAATGTAAATTCTTGGAGGAGAAACGTAAGCTTGCCAATATGCCATTTACCACATGGAGTGGCAAGGAATGGCTGAGGGCCTAGCCTATGTTCTTAATTATTGGTCCAGCTTCACATGACAATCACAGCCCTCCTCCTCCCCTCCCCCCTAGAAAATTAAAGAGCTGTCAACAAATAGACAGCAAACATTTCAGCCTTCTAAAGACACAGTATCACAAATCCTCAAGGTGAGTCCAAGGGTGTTGGTGGTTGCGAAACCTGACCTTCCCATTACTGTATGGGAAGAGGTGGCTCCTACCACCATTTGCAGCACGCCCTCTGCATACAGTATGTTACTGTCTACATCCTTGCTGGCGGGTCGCCAGAACGTACGCGCTGGCGACCCGCCAGCAGCCTCGCCAGCGAGGAGATTGAGACGCACGTGCGTCTCACGCGCACACGCGTCTCAGTCTCCGTCGCTAGCGCGACGGAAACCCTGTCCGTCTCCGCCTCAGGGAGACGGACAGGGTTAGGGGGGGTTAGGGGGGTGCGGGCAGGCGGCGGGGACCCCGGGTTACCGTCGGCAAGCCGGCGGGGACCCGGGGGAACGGATCGAAGCGCCGTCGGAAGGGGACGCGCGCGCCGCTCGTGCGCGCGCGTCCCCTTCTCACCATCGCCATGGCGCTGGCGGGGGATGGCGGCTGGCGACGCCAGCGCCATCCCCTGCAAAGATGGGACCTGACCCATCTGTATGCTGAAAGGATCGCCCACAGTCTAGTTCCTGATTTTGAAGTTGTCAATGTTGTACACCAGGAGGAGGAATTTGGAGGAAGTTGATGAGGAGGAGGATGCTGCTGATGGGGATGTGGTTTTCTTAAATGAGGCACCGGGTAAGACAGTTGTTGTCCGTGGGATGCAAAAGGCCATCACCATGCCTGGGCAGAAGACCAAAAAATCCACCTCTTTGGTCTGGAATTATTCTTATCCAGATCCGGACAACAACTGTATCACCATATGTAGCTTATGTAAAGCTGGAATAAGCAGGGGTAGGGACGTTGATCACCTAGGGACATCCTCTTATGCATCACCTGAAGTTAGTTCATACTGTAAGTCACTGTTTAGTTCAGAAACTGTGGCTAGGACCGTAAGCAGTCCAAGGACACCTAAATCCCTTTATCCAGTTGTATCCAAGCGCCTAAAAACCACACCAGCAAGTCACTCCTTGTCAATTTCCTCCTCCATCCGGATTGGAGGTAGTCCTGCAGGCCATGTCACTGTCATGACTAACTCCTCTTCCATCCGGGATTCCTCCGGAGGATCCTGCAGTGGTACGGCTTCTATTGCTGCCGCTGTTGCTGCTGGGAGTCGGTCATTGTCTCAGAGGGGAAGTCGTAACACCGCTATATCTTTCACTAAGCAATTGACCGTCCAACAGTCATTTGCCATGAGGACGAAGTACAACAGCAGTCATCCGATGGCAAAGTGGATAACTGCAACCTTGACAGCTATGTTGGTGTTAGATGTGCGTCTGGTGTCCGCCATCAGTGGAGTGGGATTTAGACGGTTGATGGAGGCATGGTGTCCCGGTACCAAATTATAATAGATTCCACTTCACTAGGCAGGCGATACCGAGGATGTACAGAGATGTCCGAAAAAGTGTCCTCAGTGCCCTGAAAAATGCGGTTGTACCCACTATACACCTTACCACGGACATGTGGACAAGTGGTTCCATGCAAACTAAGGACTATATGACTGTGACAGCCCACTGGTTAGATGCATCGCAGCAGCAGCATCTGCTGCAGGTCAGCTCCTTCCAAGGCAGGCTACATTGTGTAGCACCAGTTTCAGTAAGAGGCACAGTGCTGACAACCTCTTAGAGAAACTGAGGGAAATCATCTTGCAGTGGCTTACCCCACTTAGACTCTTCTGGACATTTGTGGTGTTGGACAATGCCAGTAACATTGTAAGGGCATTACATATGGGCAATTTCCAGCACGTGCCATGTTTTGCCCACACTATAAATTTGGTGGTGTAGCATTTCCTAAAAAGTGTAAGGAGCGCGCAGGAGATGCTTGCAGTGGCCTGCTAAATTGCTGGACACTTGCCTGCCTAAGGCTGGAGCAGCAGCAAAAACTCCTCAACCTGGTGGTGACGCGCTAGAACTCCACCCTCTATATGCTGCATAGGATGGAGGAGCAGCAAAAGGCCATCCAAGCCTACTCGGTCACCTACAACATAGGCAGAGGAGCAGTGATGCACCTGACTCAGGCACAGTGGAGGCTGATTTCCATGTTGTGCAAGATTCTCCAGCCATTTGAACCTGCCACACATGAAGTCAGCTCCGATACTGCCAGCTTGAGTCAGGTGATTCCCCTGATCAGGCTGTTGCAGAAGCAGCTGGAGAAAGTGAAGGTGGAGCTAAAGCGTAGCAATTTCGCAAAGCATGTCCCTCTTGTGGATGAAGCCCTCCATACGCTTTGCCAGGATACGAGGGTGGTCAGTCTGTTAAAGTCAGAGGAATACATTCTGGCCACCGTGCTTGATCCTCGGTTTTAAACTTGTGTTGTGTCTCTGTTTCCGGCAGACACAAGTCTACAAAGGTGCAAAGACCTGCTGGTCAGGAGATTGGCATCTGAAGCAGACCGTGACATGGCAACAGCTCCTCCATCATTTTCTCCCACACCTGTGCCTGCGAGAAAACAGCTGCAATTACCCACACAACCCACTGGCAGGGATGTAGGGCAGGCAGGAGGGAGTTTGGAGTCAGACATCTTGTCCGGACTAAAGGACCTGCCAATGATTGCTGACATCTACTGTCGCTGCATTGGATGCTGTCACCATTGAAAAATAGTGGAGGATTACTTTGGTGACAGCTTTCAAGTAGACATGTCAGACAGTCCATACCTGTACTGGCAGGATAAAAAAGGTAGTTTGGAGGCCCCTGTACAAACTGGCTCTATTTTACCTGAGTTGTTCCCCCTCTAGTGTGTACTCCGAAAGAGTTTTTAGTGCACCAGTGAACCTGGTCAGTGATCGGCGTAGGAGGTTGCTTCCGCAAAATGTGGAGAAGATGATGTTTATCAAAATGAATTATCAATTCTATAATGAAGACCAGCAATTGCCTCCAGAGACAACAGAGGGACCAGTGATTGTGGAGTCCAGCAAGGATGAATTGATAATCTGTGAGGATGAGGAAGTACACCCTGAAGGGGGTGAGGAATCAGAGGAGGAGGATGACCAGGACATCTTGCCTCTATAAAGACAATTTTTACAGGGAGAGGTGTCTTGCTTCTTTTTTGGGGGGCCAAAACAAACCAATCATTTTAGTCATAGTCGTGTGGCAGACCCTGTCGCTAAAATTATTGGTTTGTTAAAGTGTGCATGTCCTATTTACGCAACATAAGGATGGGTGGGAGGACCCAAGGACAATTCCATCTTGCATCTCTTTTTTTGACCATTATGTGCTTTGTGGGGCCTAGTTTTTCAAACTGCCATCTGCCGCTGCAGTGCCACTCCTAGATGAGCCACGTGTTTGTGCCACAAACTTGTGTGGCTTAGTATAGTTAGCCAGCTTCCTCGGTGCATTCATTGGCTTGTCTTTTCACCTGGTAAGAAACCCTTGGCCATTGACAATGTATTCAGGTATTGATTCCTCTCGCTTAACTTGCTGGAAAACAATTTCTACGGCCCAAATCATCCACTGCTCCTTGGCTATATGTATTTAAATACCCATCAACCAATGATGTAAAATCAGCTAACACATGTCTGTCCTATTTCTGCAACATAAGGGTGGGTGGGAGGGCCCAAGCACAATTCCATCTTGCATCACCATTCATTAATTCCACTGCTGAGAGTCATTGATATGTAAGATAAGTGAACTCGTCTTTAATTGCATACAACTGTTTGCACTCCACTTCTTGCTTCGGTTATGTACTGCGAGACTGTTGGTAACAATCACAGAGCCCAGTTATACCACTGCTGAAGGTCAATGATATGTAACATTAGATAAGTGGACTCGTCTTTAATTGCATACAACTGTTTGCTCTCCATTTCTTGCTTCGGCAATGTATTGCGAGACGGTTAGTAATAATCACAGAGCTGAGCAATCCCACTGCAGAGAGTCAAAGCTAGATTCCTCATTGCATTCATTGGTTTGTCTTTTTCACCCGGGTAAGAAACCCTTGGCCATTGACAATGTATTTGTGTATTGCTTCCTCTCGCCTAACTTGCTGGAAAACAGAAAGTTGCAAATGTGTAGACATTGGACGATCATGCCATATATTGGGGTTATTCATTGTTAAAGTTTGCTTGTAAGTCAGGAATGAAACTTGTGAAGATGGCATGTTGAGATGTTGAGTCAAACATTCCTGAAGTGAACACGTACGATTAGGAAGGAAGCCGCCGGTTTTCATGAAGAACAGGTACAGTATACTGTACATCTCCTACCTGTGTATCAAAGACATTGCTAAGAACCACCCCATATTGGTGGGACAAGACATTCCCCAGCCAGCAACAGTCATGGACCACATTTAGAATGCTTTTGTCTTCAAGCACAATTTGTAGCCCGTTTCTGAAAACTACAGGCCCCAAGAGGAGGACATCAAAAAAATAGCGACCTGCAGCCAGCACAACTTTCCATGGCAACACAAGTTCAGTCCCACTACACCAAAGCTCAGGACTTTCTGGCTCTGTAGATGTGGAATTGCGGGACCAAGCATAGTCTGAAACTGGTCTATCACAACATAGTCTGCATCTTCATCCTTAACTACACGTTTAATGGCCTGTAGGATACGGTCATGTATCCCATGCGGTGCAGGTAGATCAGGCTTTCTCATTTCCCCGGCAGGTTTCCCAGCATCTTCAACGCTCTCTTGTGATAAGGTTTTATCACTTTCATTAGCTGTATTTTCTGGCTCTTGACTTGAAGGACCAGACTATTCTTCTTGGTTCCAATTTCAGAATGGTATGCTCAAAGAGGATTTTTGTTCCAGGCACTTCTTTCCCAGTTGCTAAATCCATAACTTTTCTTAAAGTGATTGTACAGATGGGGCCGGTTTTATCTTTGCTGGCGAACCGCCAGCAGCATGCTGCTGGCGATCCGCCAGCAACATGGCGCTCCATCTGACTGAGACGCGCGTGCGTCCTCGTATCCGGGCGGCGGGCTGGCGAGGCAGACGCAATACTGTCCGCCTCCCGCTCGAGGGGGCAGGGGGGACCCGAGGGCACTGCGGGGGGTGCGGTCGCCCGGTGTGGGCACCGGGCGACCGAGGGCAGCACCGTCGGAAGGGGACGCGCGCGCACCTCGTGCGCATGCGTCCTCTTCCGGCATACAGATGGCAGCGGGGCAGGGGATGGCGATGGCGATGCCATCACCTGCAAAGATGAATCCTGCTACATTTGTACAGCTCACATCAATACTCATTGGCACGCCCTGAAAGCATCCATTGGTGGTTGTAAATTTGATATTTTTCCCAATGACCTTTGTTAGGGACCTGGTATCAGTTACTACGTCGATGCTAAATGTGTATTACGTGCACAGGACCAAGCACAGCACACACCGCCGACAGAAACAGCAAACAACCGCACCCTCCTAAAGACATTTTATCACAAATCCCCTAGGAGAGTCACAGGGTGTTGGTGGTTGTGATGCTGGACCCTCCCATCACTGTGATGGAGGATTACTTTGGTGACAGCATCCAAGTAGACATGTCAGACAGTCCTTACCTGTACTGGCAGGACTAAAAATGCAGTTTGGAAGCCCCTGAACAAAGTCAAACTGGATTTATTTTACCTGAGTTGTCCCCCCTCCAGTGTGTATTCTGAAATTTTTTTTAGTGCAGCAGGGAACCTGGTCAGTGAGCAGTGTAGAAGGTTGCTTCCGCAAAAAGTGGAGAAGATGATGTTCATCAAAATGAATTGGATGAGGATAAAGATGACATCTTGACTCTATAGAGCCAGTTTGTACAGGTAGAGGTGACTTGCTTCTTTTTTTGTGGGACCCAAACAAACCAATCATTTCAGCCACAGTCGTGTGGCAGACCCTGTCGCTGAAATGATTGGTTTGTTAAAGTGTGCATGTCCTATTTACACAACATAATGGCATTTATGCCATTATGTGCTTTTGGGGCCTAGTTTTTCAAACAGCCATCCTGTCTGACACTGCAGTACCACTCCTACATGAGCCACATGTTTGTGCCACACACTTTTGTGGCTTAGCATAGTTATCCAGCTACCTTGGTGCAACCTTTTGCCCTAAAAACAATATTGTGAGGTTCCAGGTGTTCAGAATAGACTGGAAATGAGTGGAAATTAATGACATTAAGGTCAGTAATAGCGTAGGAGCAAAAAAAAAATCCAAATTCTGCGATTTTAGCAATTTTTATGCTTTAAAAAAAAAAATCAGAACCCAAAACACGAATTACAAAACACAAAAATGGTGGTGTATTTGAACAGATCCGGATCCAAAACAGTGCCTGAGTTACAGACATCCCTATTCAATATGTGATAATATATGGACCAGATGTATCAAGCATCGAAAAGTACTAAAGTGGAGAGTGTTAAACCACCAGCCAATCAGCTCCTACCAGTCAGTTTTCAAACACAACCTGTGTAAAGACAGTTAGGAGCTGATTGGCTGGCTATTTATCACTCTCTATTTTATCACTTTTTGAAGCTTGTTACATCTGGCCCTTAATGCTTATTAACCACAAAAACAAGCAGGTGCATGATACAATCATTACTATTGACATAATATATATTACCGGTACTTGTGAGTTATCCGGGCGCCCGATTTTTTGATTGTATGCCTTAAGTTAAGGCATACAATCAGATGCGATGCGATGCGATATCGCATCGCATCGCATCGCATGCGACCATCGGATGCGATGACCCGATTTTTCCATAGGAATCAATGTTAAAATGATTCCTATGGAAAAAGGGGTCCTTTTCATACCCCTACTATCCAAGTGGGCATGGAGTTGGATATAAACCTGTGGCGAGCGTAGCGAGCCACCGAGCCCGAAGCGTGGCGAGCGAAGCGAGCCCCGCGAGGGGACGGTATTCCGTGTCCCCTCGCGGGGCTCGCTACGCTCGCCACGCTTCGGGCTCGGTGGCTCGCTACGCTCGCCACAGGTTTATATCCAACTCCATGCCCACTTGGATAGTAGGGGTATGAAAAGGACCCCTTTTTCCCATTGAATTCCATGTTAAAATGGACTCAGTCCATTTTAACATTGATTCCTATGGAAAAATCGGGTCATCGCATCGCATCGCATCCGATGGTCGCATGCGATGCGATGCGATGTCCCGATCCGACCCGATTTTGAAATCGGGCGCCCAGATAACTCACAAGTACCATATTACCTTTTTTTATATTTAATAATGAGATAAGAGGATGTTAGCATATATTTGGCACACTATTTGAGCCTTTCCACCAATGTGTAGGTCACCACTTTCGAGCAGGTCCTTAACACTCTGGGATTCACAAGTAATTGTATATACAGTAAAGGCTGCTGGGGTTCTCAGTGAAATAGAGACCATGTAAAGAGGGAATAACTTTTTTAAGCACTTCTTAAAAAGCCCCTCATTTATCATGTTTACTAAGCGGCAAATGTCTGCTAAACACAGAGGGCTCTAGGTAACTATGCCTGGTCTAGCGTGTCTGAGTGGAGAAGTTGGCAAGATTCTGATAAAGCATTTCTAACAGCAAAATGTTGCTAAATAAATCAAATTATTAAACAGCAAACACATACTGCAATAATCATAAATTATCACTATACTGTATGTGTCATGTAAATAATAATTAGACTTTGTAATCACGTGAAATGTCAATTAAAAAAAATGTCACTGTACAGGGCTGTATACCGTGTTCTCACTGTGAGTGAGAAATACACGGCTTTTACCCAGCATTAAAATGCCAGGGACTGCAGGGACGGACCCCCGTTCTCACTGCAAGGCAAATTCCCGGGTGAAGACATTCATTACGATCCAGTAATTTGCCTTTTAACATGGGTTTTTATGCAGTGAGAATGGGTCAACCCGTGTCTGCATACCCGGATCTCAAACACGGGTGAAAAAACCTGTGTTAAAAGGCAAATTTCCGGATCGACATGCTAGACCTGGGAATTTGCCTTCAGTGAGAATGGGGTATCAGACATAATTGTATCTTTAGCAGAATTGAGAGTCCTCTACTTGGTTAATTCTGGACCAGCAGCTTAGGGTTGTTCACCTGGCTGCCGCTACATCTCTGCCGCACCCTGTTTGTCACCTGGCCCGTCCCCCCTCACCTGGCCCAACTGCACAGTGACTTTAAACAAAGTATTTACTGTTCCGTGCATTAGCCACACCCCTTCCAAGTACCTCGACACAGCACGGCTGTTGACTCTGCTGTAATTGACAGTGAGGTGAGGGGCTTGCAGCAAAAAATAAATAAAAAAATGTAAAAATTATTGCTTAGTTGATGGATTACATGATTGATTGTTGTAGGCAACTGTATGACCAAACTTTTTCATATTGATGAACTCAACACACACAAGTTGTGCAATAAAAAAGCAGTTAGTTTTTACTTATTTAGCTAATGACAACTCATAGTGTTGAATCGCCCCACTTTGATGTATTATTATGTCAACAATAAAAGAAAAAAATAGATTGTGGCATTGGCAGCTTTGCAGCTGTATGGTCTACTAGGTAATGAGATTGGGGAGAGCTGTGCCAGTCGCACAGAAATTAAAAAATTATTATGCGGTAGTGCACAACGGCACACCTAAGACACAGCTCTGCGGTCAGCATACAGGCTGTGGAACTAGTGGCTCCAGCCAGCCAGCGGTAGCGCTGAAACGGGATCACACCCGTGTTCAGGCGCTTATCGCAACTGCATAGTGAGCCCCAGGAATATATACATTGTATCTGATAATTGTTACATCCTGGATAAGCATACACACTGTAAAACTGTCAATACCAGACATAACTTTTCCACTCTTAAATTTCAACCACCATGCTTTTATTCAGGGACAGTGTGAAGTGGGGTCCCACTAGGTGAGGATATATTATATCCTTTTTAAATCACTCAATGTTGTCCTATGTGTTTTTTTTATACCTTCGCAACTATTTTAATGAAACCAATAAAAGTCATGTTTTATTATTAAATTCTCTTTTGGTGCACCAACCAAAGACACCCTTTCTCTGTCCTCCCCATTATGGTCTACTAGGTAGAAAAGGCCTTATTCAAACCTGTTCACTAGGCTGCATATACTCGCAGCCCAGCAAACAGGCACAGATGTAGCGCCACTCATTCAGCCCGCGGCTGTTGCCATTCTCCACTCTGATGGAGCTCTCAGCCGCCTCCCGTCACCGGTCCCTGTCCATCCCCACCACCTCCCCACTCCCCCCCTAACGCTGCCCGTTTCCCTGAAGTGGAAATGGGCAGGGTTTCTCCTCCCCATCATGTGACTGGGACATGCGTGCATGTGAGGCACTCACGTGTCCCATTTAGATGGAGCACCTCTCTGCTAGACCTAATTAGCGGGGGCATTCTGGCGAGCCCTGGAGCTGCATCAGAGGCACTCCATCTTTAAGTGCCGACCACCCCCCCACACACGCACACACTACCCGAATCCCCTGGCTAGCATGTGAGGGGATGTGTACATGAACACATCCCCTCGCAAAGGGGTGCCCAGGAGAGAAATAATTCGATGGTCACTAACGTTCCCAGGGGAATGCCCAGCATTTTATGAGGACGCCCATAAAATGATGGGCGTTCCTTGCAGTCACCCCTGCCCGCCCACGGTCCTCCTGTTATTGTGCACATGCACAGACCCCCCACCATAAAAAACGGGGTCAAATTTTGACCCATATGAACGGGTCTGAATCAGGGCTAGAGACTGATAATAATAATAATTACATATTACTAAATATGTTTGATTGTTTGATTCAAATTTTAATTTGTAAGACTGTTCTGTATGTGAAAGAAATAACATAAAATACAAGTGATTTTTAAAATGAACACGCAAGACATATTTTTTAATTACAAATTAAACACTATATACCTCAGGTATATCAGGCTCAATATAATAAATTACCACAGAATCAATTAATTAATGTGCTGCTTCCAAATAATTAGAACCAGCATGAACAAAAATACAATAGAAAAGAGTGCACTAAAGAGATCTATACTTATTTTAATTAATTAAAGAAAATAAAAATGCTATTTAAAACAATTCATTTAAGAAAATACACACTTTAGAATACCGTATTTTTCGGCGTATAAGACGACTTTTTTCCCCTGAAAAACATGCCTCCAAGTGGGGGGGTCGTCTTATACGCCGGGTACACTTCAGTTGGGATCAGGCCAGGCTGTGCAGGGTTAATGGAGGGGAGCCGCTGCAGCATTCCTGAGTGACAGGAAGAAGAGCAAGCCACAGGATTGGCTGGCGCCGGGAGGAAGAGGCGGGCAGTGGAAGAGAGGAGGAAGGAGCGTGCACCGTGCATGGAAATCACGTGTAGCCAGAGAGAGGGTGCCGCACCAGTGCCGTGATGACCGTTTCCCACACCGACGCAGCACAGCCGCTGAAAAGGGAGGCCACACAGTGTAGCCGAGGCCAGAGCAGACAGAGGCGCCGGGGACAGCAGCACAAGGGACCCGCCACCCGCCGCAGCACACGTGGAGACCGGAGCCATGGCACTCAGGGGGAGAGGCTCCCCACAGGTACAGCTCCCACCCACTCGACCACGCACCACAGCAAATGGGGATCAGGGACAGGCACTCCAGTTAACAGCAGCAGATTATGCCGGTAGTCGGGGAACCCCTCCAGCCTAACCCTCTGCCTCCAGTTCTAGCACCCCTGCCTGAGGGACACTAGGTCCTCCGAACGCCCCCTGTGATTGACAGCCCAGCAGTATTCCCTCCAGGATACACAGACTGGCTACTTGCTATATCCCATCCAGTATCGCACGGTACGTTTTATTTGGTGTGTGGAAGAGGGGGTAGTCTTATAGGGCGAGTATATAACAAACTCTACATTTTGAGTGGAAATCTTGGGGGGTCGTCTTATACGCCCAGTCGTCTTATACGCCGGCAAATACGGTAATAACAATATTGCATATAAAATAAAATTCCAATTTTATATCACACCCACTTAAAAGTTAATTCAAAACTCTTGTATCCTGTGTAGTGGATAAGTGGGTAAGAGCACTGAAGACAGTATATAGAATAACATAAGAATTTGGAATGATCTTGGGTGTGATATTTAATTGTAATTTTATTTTATATGCAATATTGTTATTATTATATTTTTCTAAAGTGTGCCTTTTCTTAAATTAATTGTTTTAAAATGTGTCTTTTTATTTTCTTTAATAAATTAAAATAAGTATAGATCTAGAGTATTGTGTTCAGTTCTGGAGGCCATATCTCCAGAAGGATATAAATACATTAGAGACTGTACAAAGAAGAGCAACTAAAATGGTGCATGGCCTACATCACAAAACGTACCAGGAAAGACTAAAAGATCTTAATATGTATACTTTAGAGCAGAGAAGGGAAAGGGGGGACATGATAGAAACTTTCAAATATATCAAGGGCTTTAACAAAGTACAGGTGGGAGACATTCTTCACAGGAAGAGGAGCAACAGAACACGAGGACATGCACTGAAACTAAAGGGAGGAAGATTCAGGGGAAATGTGAGGAAGAATTTTTTCACAGAAAGAGTAGTAGATAAGTGGAATAGCCTCCCAACAGAGGTGGTAGATGCAAATACAGTAGTACAATTTAAACATGCTTGGGATAAGCATATTGATATCCTTACAAAAAACTAAGATGGGCCAAGTGGTTCTTATCTGCCGTCAAATTCTATGTTTCTATGTTTATTTAGTGTGCTCCCTTTTCTATTATATTTTTGTTCACACTTACAAATTACTTATGTTTGTCTATGCAAAATAAACCAATATGCCTCCAAAGATGCAGCCCATAATGAAAAGAAAAGTTGTGCAAGATGGAACTGGGCTTAGGCCCTCCCACCAAAATTTATGTTGGATATTGCACAGTTTAACAAACCAAGCACTTCAGTGACAGGGACTAACACTTTTGTGGCTGAAGTGCTTGGTTTGTTTGGGCCCCCACAAAATAAGTTTTTTGGAAGTACTACTATGATCACAAATGAGGAGTGCTAATTATTTAATAATCTTTTAAAATACATTTCATGAGGGACTTCCGCTTCTGGCTATATGCGGGCAGCAGCATGCTAGACACTGCTCCACACACGGACTCACCCACCCGCAGATAGGGCTTTCTCACAGCCCTCCAAATCACCGCCATTCCTTCCAGAGATGCTGCTCCTGACAATGGAGAAATTTCTATCTCCGCCGGGTACCTTGAAAATGCTACAGCAGAGAAATGACAAGCGCCCAGCCGAATCCAAGATGGCACCCGGACCGGACTCAGCTCCCCTCAACCCAGTCTTAAAGCTACCAGAATCTCAGGTACCACAGGCTACAACTAGTGACTCCACTCCAGTTACATATAGTGACATTGTCACTGCAATAAACGCAGCCATGACACCCTTATTAAATAAAGTAGTAGCCGACATTACACTGCAGCTGCAGCACCTTAATATGAGGGTCACAGACAACGAAAACAAAATAGGAGTGTTATCCCATGTTATGCATCTGGTCCAGCGTGACACTATTAGGCTCCAAAAGGACAATTTACACATTTGGAACAAATTAGATGACATGGAGAACCGCTCCAGACGTAATAATGTCAGAGTGGTTGGATTGCCTGACCCCCTTGGATTGCCTGACAAGGTGTCCCTTGTCCCCCTTGCTTTTTGCCATAGCCATAGAACCCCTAGCCAAAGCTTTAAGATCCTCCCCTAATTTTACTGGTATATCCATTAGAAACATAGAACTGAAATTGGCCCTATTTGCAGACGATATGCTTCTCTTTATCTCAAATCCACTATCATCAATCCCTGCAATAATGGGAATAATAGAAACATATGGTCCCAAATCCGGTTATAAAATCAATGTCACTAAATCTGAGATCCTCCCCATATCCTCCCCATCAGCAATGTTTCTCAATCATCCCAGTATGGCCCAATTTACAATACAACACACTAAATATCTGGGAATCTCCATTACCAAAGACCCACACCGTATCTACAAATCTAACTTTACTCCAATATTAACTAAAATCACATCCCAACTAGAGTGATGGAATAAACTTCCACTATCATTATTGGGGAGAGCTTCGGTGTTGAAAAGTATCATATTTCCTAAAATATTTTATTGTCTTCAACTACTGCTATGCATCCTTCCCAACTCAGACTTCCTCCTTCTCAACAAACTCATGTCTAAATTCCTATGGAGTGGAAAAAAAACAAGAATGAACATATCTAAACTGATGAGGGGACAGGCGGATGGTGGACTGAGACTCCCAAATTTTCAATTTTACTCCTGGTCAGTACAATTTAAATTTATTAATGACTGGTTTCATAACACGTCCATATACACGGACAACTTACTATACAAGGCAATTTTCCACCCTTTATCCCCTAGTGCTCTTCTTCACACACCACTTCGCAAGATTCCTACCCAAGTATTGACTCATATATTATTCCAGGGCACATATAATGCGTTGATTTCCATAAACAAAAAGATAAAAAGTGATTCTACCATAACACCTTTTATCCCCCTGAGGGGTAACCCCGCATTCGCACTATCACTATCCAACTCTTGCTTTCAGGGATGGAAACTAAAGGGTTTAGATCTTGCCACTAAACTCTTCGACCCAGGAGTGATAATCCCTTTCTCTACAATAAAGGACACATATGACATCCCTAATGCACATTTTTATATGTACTTACAGGCGAGACATTATGCGTCACCACTAATCCTAAACATAACCAACCCCACTGAACCAGCCCCTCTCCTTCATATATTCACTGTCCTAGCCAACATCAAATTTAAAACCAGCTTTATATATGATTTACTCCTTACCTATAACAACCTCCCTCCACTAGCCTCCTTAATCCAGTCCTGGTCATCAGACATTCCAGATGTTACTGATCAGGACGTTCTCTTTAGTAATTTCACACAAACTATGAAAATTCTACATTCAGTTTACATGCAAGAAGTGCACTTTAAATCTTTACATAGATTATATATTGCACCTGCACAGGATAGACATATGGCCGCAGAGGCGACTGGAGAGTGTTTGAAGTGCAGAATGAGTAATGCAAATACTTCCACTGTTTCTGGTCTTGCTCTAAGATCCTGAAATTTAATGGCATATATTAATAAAATATGTTCGGCAGACTTCCCTCTGGATCCTCTAGCATGTATTCATTTTAAAAAGTGGTCTATTCCCCCTCCAGTCTCTGCTACCATACCCTTCCTCACAATAAAGTTCACAATGGCTAAGAAACTAATTCTGACCCATTGGACAGTAAGAACAGCACCAACTCTGAATGAACTACAAGATAGACTATTTCAAATTCTCCTCTTTCATAAGAGAATGACCACCCAAAGGAAAAACAGAACATCTTGAACCTCTCAATGCCCCCATAACATTCATGATTCCCCCCCCCCTTCTGGAAAGACTATTCCCCCCCCCCCCCGCAACTACAATTTTCCTCTTACCCCTTCCTCGATGTATCCTGTCTTGTATGTTGTATAGTTATCAAAGTTATTCAGAAATGTTCTACAGGTGGTAATACTGTTGGAATAACGGTTCAGTTGCAAGCTTAAGCTTAAGTTCTAGACTTCTCCAAGGATCACTACACATCTTAATAATCATTGTGACACTGCCTTAAATGTTATAATAAATGTTAACATGATCAAAAGTCATGGGAGACGATCCCTAACCCATATACTATCTGTTCGCAATCTCTGTATGTAACCTGTCGCAGTTTCAACTGTTGTTTAAAAATGACAAAAGAGAAATAAAAATCTTTGAAACCAAAAAATCCATTTCATGATCTTTAATGGTTAATTTCCCTCCCTACCTCTATAAACTTTGGACTAATGAATGAAGCAGATGCCATCACAAACATTGCCAGGATTTGGGTTAACATAACTCCACTCACAAAAGGTGGCTTTTTTGTCTTATTCCCAGGCAACACAGTCACTTTCTTTCTATCATGGGAAAGGACTGCAGCCACTGATAGCTAATTTTTACAAATATCGTCAATCATCATCCTCGTACTCAACATCAGATCATAGCAGCATACACACACCCCCTCATTATTTTCCACTTCCAAACAAGCATCTTTAATTTCTATTATGGCCTAATCACCATCTTTACTTGGACTGCTCCCCATATGTGCAGATGGTGCTGAAATGGTAGGAGGCAAAAGAGGCTTCTTTACGAAAAAATTATATGAAAAGTCAGACTCTCCTTAGAGATTTCTAAATCTGAACACACAGGTTGATTCTTAATGTTCTTTTTGGCACATTTTTTTAAGGTCAGACACCTGTACCCTTTAGGAGGGAGAAAGTGGAGGAGGAGGCAGGGAGTGTGGGTGTGGTTAACTGATCAGGTGTGTAGCTAATTAGTCTCAGCAGTATAAAACAGCAGGAGGCAAGCAAATTTACTGAGCTTGTGAATTCAACTGACATTGGTTAAAGTGCTATTGTTTAAGTGTGGAGTTATATCCATGAAGGAGTTAAATCCAGGAATAGGTTAAACCAGGTTGTAACAAGAAGCATGGGTCTTCACTGTTTTGTTGTTTGTTGTTCTTTTCTTCTTGCTAGAGGCCCAGTTACCTGACCTGTTAAAGGGTCAACACAGTGCACAATATCAATCTTCACATAAAGATGGACATGCAATCTTGCACCAAAGAGCATGGCCGGACACTGTTAGGGGGGTCAGACTGACTGCAGTACAGTTAAGTATCTTTTCCTTTGATTACTGTTAATTACTGTTCTGAAATACTATTGTACTGGTATTTAATACTGAGTGGCGTGATTTAGTAGCAGTTTCTCCATCTAGGAAAAAATGAGTGGGAACAAGGTTGGGAATCTCCACCAGTGTGAATCTTGTAAGATGTATTCACCAATGGACATTGGGTTCAAAGGCGAGTATGTTTGTACCAGATGCATGCAGGGGATTGCTCTGGAAGCCAATGGACAAGGATCTAGAGTATCACATTGCAGCACTGACAGAGATACAGTATCTAACCATGAGCAGAGTTGTGCAGCTTTCCATCGCTGCATTAGAGGAAGATGGGGCACAGGGGGCGTCGGAGGTTCAGTCAAGCGCGGAAGAGAGGATCGGTAGCTGGTTAACAGTTAGGGGTTTCTAGAAGGAATAGACGACAGAAAAAGTGGCAGGCCAGCTCTGAGCCACCAAATCCTAGTAGATACACCCAAATGGATGAAGAGACTATGGTTGGGAGTTAGGAGCTGGGGTAGCTGGCAGGGAATGGTTCCTCTATCAACCATAGGAAAACCCCCTCTGGCATGGAGGGTAAATCAGAGAGGAAGGGCCCAAGGCAGATAGTGGTGTTAGGGGATTTGATTATTAGGAAAGTTGATAGGCCAAGCTGTTACCGGGACCATGATAGGCATACAGTCTGTTGTCTCCTGGGTGCTCAGATATGTCATAACTCGGACCATGTGGACAGATTTTTTGTGAGGGGCTGGGGGAGACCCAGCGGTCTTGGTGCATGTTGGCACCAATGACAAAGTCAATGGTAGATGGGATGTCCTCAAAAAAGGCTTTAGGGATCTAGGCAATAAACTTAGGTGAGGACATCTAAGCTAATAATCTCCTAAATATTGCCTGTCCACAAGCTAGTCCAGAGAGACAGAGGGAGATTTGGGAGGTTAACGTGTGGCTCAAAGATTGGTGCAGGAGGAAAGGATATGAGTTCCTAAAAAACTGGGCAGACCTCTCAATTATGTGCCATCTCTTTTGCTTCAACGGATTACACCATAATGGTGGGGGGGGCAGACGTGCTCAGGGGTAGAATGGTGGAAAGGCTTGAGTATATTTTAAACTAGGCGGGTGGGGGAGGGTATATTAAGAAACCTTAAACAAATAAGTGAGTGTAGAATAGATGGCAAACACAGCTACTGTACATTGTGGAGGAAGCAAGGGGAAGGGAGGAAGAAGGGAATAAGGTATAGTAAAGGTGTATGAGACACACAGCCAAGTAGAAATATTGTCCATGATACTGATTTATCGTTTCAGGAACCTTCTGAAACTGTAACAGGTAACACAACAAGGGCAAAGAAAAAACGAGATCTGAAATGCCTTTATCTGAATGCTAGGAGTTTAACTGTTAAAATGGGGGAACTAGAGATCCTAGTTTTGGAGGAAGATTTTGATCTCATAGGTGTTACCTTGGTGGGACGAATCACATGAATAGGAGGCTAAAATAGAAGGTTATAGTCTGTTTAAAAAAATAGATTAGGTAGAGGGGGGAGGGGAAGGAGGTATGTTTATATTATTAAACCATTCTTAAAACCATACATAAGGGAAAACATATACGAGAGCAAAATGGAGTCAGTAGAATTGGTATAGGTAGAAATCACAGGTAATATTAAAGGGGCTAAAAAACGTATAGTAGAAAAATGTTATAAACCACCCAACATAAATACGGAGGAGAAAAAAGACCCCTTGCTACAGGTAGGAAAAGCAGCCAGCTTAGGGAACATTATTATTATTGGTGACTTTAACTACCCAGAAATAAATTGGAAAGATAGGTCACATAGTACCGCTAAAGGAAATGTTTTATTGGATGCCCTAAATGACCACTATTTGTATAAATTTACTGAAAGTCCAACCAGAAATAACAATATCCTGGATAACTTGATAAGCCACAATGGGGACATTCTTACTAGCATAACCATAAGGGAGACATTGGGGAACAGTGATCACAATATGATCATATTTGATTTAATTTTTAACAAAGATAATTCGATTGGAGCAACTTGGTCCTTAAATTTCAGAAAAGCAATTTGGTAAGTTTGAGGAGTCTTTAAAGGATATAAACTAGAAATAATTATTTAGAGGTATGGATGCTACTAAAAGATGGCAAACTTTAACCCCTTCCCGCCGCAGCCTGTTTTTGCCTTCCTGACAGAGCCCTTTTTTTCAAATCTGACATGTATCACTTAAGTGGGGATAACTTTTTTTTGCTTTTACTTATCCCAGTGATTTTGAGATTTTTTTTCTCGTGACACATTGTACTTCAAGTTAGTGGTAAATTTGGGTCGATACAGTTGTACTGTGTTTTTTGTGAAAAATACCAAAATGTCGTAAAAAAATGGAAAATTTAGCAATTTTCAAAATGTTAAATTTTCTGCTTGTGAGACAAATAATCATACCACTCAAAATAGTTAATAACTAACAAAGACCATATGTCTACTTTATGTTGCCATCATTATTTCAACCTCCTTTTAATTTTTTTGGACACTAGGAGGCTTAAAATATGAATAGCAAATTCTCAAATTTTCAAGAAAATTTTAAACACTGATTTTTTTAGGGACCAGTTCAGTTCTGATGTGACTTTGAGGGACTTGTATGTGAGACACCCCCATAAATGATGCCATTTCAAAAACTGCACCCCTCACAATATTTAAAACAGCATTTTGAAAGTTTGTTAACCCTTTAGGTGTTTCACAGGAATTAAAACAAAGTGTAGGTGAAATTTCAAAATTTCATTTTTTTTGCAGATTTTCAATTTTAATACATTTTTCTAAGGAACACAGTAGATTTTACTAGAGAAATGTGACTAGAAATTGATTCCCCCAATTCTTTTGTTTTCATAAATATCCTATATGTGGCCCTAGTGTGCACGTTGACCAAACCACAGGCTTCATAATAGAAGGAGCACCTACTTGATTTTGGAGCCTCCTTTTTATGAGATTATTTTTTAGGCACCATGTAGGTTTCTAGGCACCATAAGATGCTAAAAGTTAGGAACCCCCCCACAAGTGACCCCATTTTGCAAACTACACCCCTCAGGGAATTCATCTAGGGGTATAGTGTACATTTCAAACCCCCAGGGGTTTCACCAATTGTGGTACAACTGGGCTGTGAAAATGAAAAATTACATTTTTTACACAAAAATGCAGTTCTGGCTCAAAATTTTTCATTTTCACAAGGAATGAAGGAGACAAAGCACCCCAAAATCTGTGCCCCAATTTCTCCCGAGTACGGCAATGCCTCACATGTGACCAAAAAATACCATTTGGGTGCATGGCAGGACTCAGAAGGGAAGGAGTGATATTTGGATTTTGCAGCACAGATTCTGGTGGAATGTTGGTGGGTGCTATGTCGCATTAGCAAGACCCCCGAAGCACCAATACAGTGGAACCCCCCACAAGTGACCCCATTTTGCAAACTACACCCCACAGGGAATTCAAGTAGGGGTATAGTGTACATTTCAAACCCCCAGGGGTTTCACCAATTGTGGTACAACTGGGCAGTGAAAATGAAAAATTAAATTTTTTACACAAAAATGCAGTTCTGGCTCAAAATTTTTCATTTTCACAAGGAATGAAGGAGACAAAGCACCCCAAAATCTGTGCCCCAATTTCTCCCGAGTACGGCAATGCCTCACATGTGACCAAAAAATACCATTTGGGTGCATGGCAGGACTCAGAAGGGAAGGAGTGATATTTGGATTTTGCAGCACAGATTCTGGTGGAATGTTGGTGGGTGCTATGTCGCATTAGCAAGACCCCCGAAGCACCAATACAGTGGAACCCCCCCACAAGTGACCCCATTTTGCAAACTACACCCCTCAGGGAATTCAGCTAGGGGTATAGTGTACATTTCAAACCCCCAGGGGTTTCACCAATTGTGGTACAACTGGGCAGTGAAAATGAAAAATTAAATTTTTTACACAAAAATGCAGTTCTGGCTCAAAATTTTTCATTTTCACAAGGAATGAAGGAGACAAAGCACCCCAAAATCTGTGCCCCAATTTCTCCCGAGTACGGCAATGCCTCACATGTGACCAAAAAATACCATTTGGGTGCATGTCAGGACTCAGAAGGGAAGGAGTGACATTTGGATTTTGCAGCACAGATTCTGGTGGAATGTTGGTGGGTGCTATGTCGCATTAGCAAGACCCCCGAAGCACCAATACAGTGGAACCCCCCCACAAGTGACCCCATTTTGCAAACTACACCCCTCAGGGAATTCATCTAGGGGTATAGTGTACATTTCAAACCCCCAGGGGTTTCACCAATTTTGATACAACTGGGCTGTGCAAATGAAAAATTACATTTTTTTACACAAAAATGCAGTTCTGGCTCAAAATTTTTCATTTTCATAAGGTATGAAGGAGAAAAAGCACCCCAAAATCTGTGCCCCAATTTCTCCCGAGTACGGCAATGCCTCATGTGTGACCAAAAAATGGCAGGACTCAGAAGGGAAGGAGTGATATTTGGATTTTGCAGCACAGATTCTGGTGGAATGTTGGTGGGTGCTATGTCGCATTAGCAAGACCCCCAAAGCACCAATACAGTGGAACCCCCCCACAAGTGACCCCATTTTGCAAACTACACCCCTCAGGGAATTCATCTAGGGGTATAGTGTACATTTCAAACCCCCAGGGGTTTCACCAATTTTGATACAACTGGGCTGTGCAAATGAAAAATTACATTTTTTTACTCAAAAATGCAGTTCTGGCTCAAAATTTTTCATTTTCATAAGGTATGAAGGAGAAAAAGCACCCCAAAATCTGTGCCCCAATTTCTCCCGAGTATGGCAATGCCTCATATGTGACCAAAAAATACCAGTTGGGTGCATGGACTCAGAAGGGAAGGAGTGATTTTTGGATTTTGCAGCTCAGATTCTGGTGGAATGAATGGTGGGTGCTATGTGGCATTAGCAAGACCCCCGAAGCACGGTGAAATGATGAACCTAATAATCCATAGATGTGTAGTATATTTTAAAACACTCCTTTATACATAGGCCGGGTTTGTCGGGGCAAGTTTCACAGTGGAAAATAGTATCCTTTCTTATTCCCTTTTTATAGCAAACTTTGCACCTTTTTTGTGTCCTGCCCTTTTTTGCAGTGGAGGGGATTTCGTTAGGAAAATGCTGCCCTGGTACAATACGGGGGCCAGTACTAGAAGTACTGGGGCCCTCTGCCTGCTGGTTCCCAAATATTAGGCCCTTTATGACTTCCTCTTGAAAGTGCATAAATGTCCCCCTCTGGCTGGTAGAACGGAATAGCACGTAAGCGTTATACAGTGCCATCTGGATGATATACACGGCCAGCTTCTTGTACCAGATTTTTGTTTTCCGCAGGGCACTGTACGGCTTCAGTACCTGATCTGAAAGATCCACTCCGCCCATGTACCTATTGTAATCTAGGATACAATTAGGTTTTGAGGTGTGGGTACTGGTACCTCATACAGGGACGGAGGTGGTACTGTCTCCATGAATTGTTGTCAGTATAAGGACATCCCTCTTGTCCTTATATTTGACCAACAACATATTTTCGGTGGATTGTGCCCTGCTTTCACCCCTTCTCAGTACTTGGGCAATGTGCGTTTTTGGGAGGCCTCTTTGGTTCTTGCGCACAGTACCGCAAGCTGCTGTACCTCTTGAACCAAGGGCCTTAAACAGGGGGATGCTAGTGTAAAAGTTATCCACATAGAGGTGATAACCTTTATCCAGGAAGGGGTGCACTAAATCCCAGACAATTTTTCCACTAACACCTACGAGGGAGGGGGGGCATTCTGGCGGTTCAATTCTTGAATCCTTCCCTTCATATACCCTAAACCTGTGGGTGTACCCTGAGGTGCTTTCACACAGTTTATACATTTTTATGCCATACCTTGCCCTCTTACTGGGAAGGTACTGGCGGAATTTAACCCTTCCTTTAAAATGTATGAGGGACTCGTCGATACAAATACATTTTTCAGGGATGTACATCTCTGCAAATTTGGCACTGAAATGATCAATGACCGGCCTGACTTTGAATAGCCGGTCAAAGGTGGGATCATCTCTGGGTGGGCACTGTGCATTATCGGTGTAATGTAAAAATTTAAGGATTGTCTCAAAACGAGTCCGAGCCATGGCCATACGGTGGAGTGGGGTGCTGTACAGAACATCTGTACTCCAATATTGCCTAATTTCTGGCTTTTTTACTATGCCCATATGTAACACCAGACCCCAAAACGTCATCATCTCTACTGCATCTACAGGGGTCCACCTAGCAAATAATGACGTGGGGTTTTGAGCAATAAACTGCTAGGCATATAAATTACTTTGGTCCACCATTAAATTTATAAAATCATCAGAGAAAAATAATTTGAAAAAGTCAATTTCTCTGAGACCTGTTGAATCAAATTGGATTCCTGGGATGGCCAAAAACTCAGGAACCTGGGGCTCAAAATTGTCTGGTGGTGGGGTCCATACGGGATCAATCATTTGGGGGGGGTCTCAGCTGCTCTACGGGGGCGTCTTTGAGGGGGTCCCTCATCACTAGAGGAGGAAGATGAGGTTAAGACGAATCCTTCAAATTCCCCGCTTGCATCACTGGCTGTGTCAGAGTCAGAGGCAAGCATGGCATATGCCTCCTCCGCTGAATACATTCTTCTGGATGACTGGGATGACATTTGGGATGACATTTGGGATGCCATTTTTATTTTTGTGTTTCTGTAAGTGTAATGTTTCAACACGTGTATAGTGTAGGGGGGGTACAAACTTTATTTCAACACGGGGGGTATGTAGTGTGTAGTGTGTATGTAGTGCAGAAAAAAAAATACTTTATACAGGAATTTGATCCCAATAAAAAAAAAAAAAATTATATCAACCCTGTGCCAAAAATGCTGTTCAGTGATGTACGTCACTGATCAGCGCTCAGCGGCCACAGGACACCCACAAAAGCAACGTGGGTGTAAAAACAATTTAAAAAAAAAATAAACCACAGCACTCTCCAAAAAAAAATTTTTTTTAAAAACTGCAGAAAAAAAATTATATCAACCCTGTGCCAAAAATGCTCAGTGATGTACGTCACTGATCAGCGCTCAGCAGCCACAGGACACCCACAAAAGCAACGTGGGTGTAAAAACAATTTAAAAAAAATAAACCACAACACTCTCCAAAAAAAAACATCTTAAAAAAACTGCAGAAAAAAAATTATATCAACCCTGTGCCAAAAATGCTGTTCAGTGATGTACGTCACTGATCAGCGCTCAGCGGCCACAGGACACCCACAAAAGCAACGTGGGTGTAAAAACAATTTGAAAAAAATAAACCACAGCACTCTCCAAAAAAAAAACAATTTAAAAAAACTGCAGAAAAAAAATTATATCAACCCTGTGCCAAAAATGCTGTTCAGTAATGTACGTCACTGATCAGCGCTCAGCGGCCACAGGACACCCACAAAAGCAACGTGGGTGTAAAAACAAAACCCCACTGCACTCTCCAAGCAGTGAGAGGCAGCAGGCACAAAACTGTGGGTGCAACCTGACAGGGTATATATAAAAAAAAAAACCTGCACCCCCAAAAAGTTGCTGATCAGTTAATTTATACTGATCAGCACAAAAGGGGGGGCAGCAGTCAGTTGCACAGGCAGCACAACCTTTGGTGCAACTGACAGGTATATATATATATATAAAAAAAAAAACCTGCACCCCGAAAAAGTTGCTTATCAGCACAGATATACTGATCAGCACAAAAGGGGGGGCAGCAGACACAAAATATAGCACTCTCTATCACTATCTCTCACTATCTCTCACTATCTCTAACTATCTCTCACTATCTCTCACTATCTCTCACTCTATGACATTGCAGCAGCAGCACACAGAAAGTCACAAGATCCAGGAAGCATCCAGCTGCTGGCAGCACGCTACCAGCGGTGATCAGGTAAGTATCAGGCAAGGATCAGGTCAGTATATCACGACAGAATGGCACGGTGACCGCTCTGCACGCAATTCCAGACCGGAATGGCGTCTGCAGCGCAGTCACCGTTAGTTTAAATCACGCGCCATGGCTGTGATTGGTCCGTCGGACCAATCACAGCCTTGGGGGCAGGTGGGGTGAGGTGGGGTGAGGTGTGGTCATCACCGGTGACCCCCTCACGCCCCCTCACACCCGGCGGTGATTGATCCCTGTGTTACCGAGCGTCTGATTCGCCGGTAACACAGGAAAATGCTGCGATTGGCTGTTCACATTGAACAGCCAATCGCAGCGATCGCCGACGGGGGGGAGGCATCGCCGCCCCCCCGGGCATGCTGGGACATGTCTGCTGTCAGGGACAGCAGACATCGTCCCTCTGTCACCGCGTCCCTAGACGCGGTGACAGTTTAAAGTCATGACGTATATATACGTCATGTGTCGGGAAGTACATCCCGGCCATGACGTATATATACGTCAAATGTCGGGAAGGGGTTAAAAACAAATACTGCTGTAGGGCACTGATAAATTCATTCCTTGGGTAAATAAAAGAACAAATGGCAAAAGTAAACCAATGTGGCTTAACAGAAAAGTCAAATTCGAAACAGCTAAAAAAAGAGGGCCATTAAAAGTGTTTAAACCACATGGGACACCCAAATCATTTGCTGCATATAAAGAATGTAATAAGAAATGTAAATTAGAGACTGAACCTAAATTAGCCACATATAGCAAATCTAATTCCCAAAAATTCTACAGTTACATAAACCGGTAATGTTTAGGGAAGGAAAATATTGGCTCACTAAAAAATAAGCAGGGTACCCTGGTAATAGAAGGAAAAGAAAAAGCAGATTCAATGAATTTTTTGCTTCGGTATTTACAAGGGAAGAATCTTCAGAAGACCTCCCACAGATTAAATGCTCAGCTCTTGATTGCTCACAAACTGTATGTTTGAGTGATGAAATAGTCAAAAATAGATTACAGAACCTAAATAGTAACAAATCTCCAGGCCCAGATGAAATACACCCTAGAATACTAAAATAATTGAGTTCTGTCATACCACTACCATTTTATCTGATATTCGAGGAATCAATACACTCGGGGACAGTCTGACAGTTAGACTGGCACATAGCTAACATAGTACCAATATGGAAGAAAGGTAGTAAAACTAACCCTGGAAATTATGGACAGTTCAGCCTTACATTCATTGTGGGGAAATATTAGATGAAATAATAAGAGATAGGACTTAGGGAAATCTGTTGATGCAATACTTATTGATATCGCTAAAGCTTTTGACATGGTGCCTCATAAAAGGGTATCAATAAAACTAGGTAATTGAGGGTTAGGAGATAAAATTTGTCATTGGATTAAAAACTGGTTGCACAATCGGGGACAGAGAGTGGTGGTAAATGGCATACATTCCAACTGGGGTAAGGTCCAAAGTGGAGTCCTGCAAGGTTCAATATTGGGACCCACCTTGTTTAATATATTCATTAAAGATATAGGAAGTGACACAGTGAGTAAAATTAAAATATTTGTGGATGACACAAAATTGAGTAAGGAAATTAACTCAGGAGAGGCTGTGGATACACTACAAAGTGACTTAATTAAACTGGAAAGGTGGTAAATGCAGTTTAACGTTGACAAATGTAAAGTAATTCATTATGAGAACAAAAATGAACAAGCTACTTATAGGTTATTAGAGTTATTATAGGAAACTCTGCTGTAGAGAAGGACTTGGGGTCATCATAGTTGAAAAATTGGTTAATATTGCACACTGCTCAAGTGCAACAGCAAACACAAACAGGATGCTGGCATGCATTAAAAGGGGAATGGATTCAAGGGATGTCAATGTGATAGTGCCTCTTTACAAGGCATTGGTGAGACCACACTTGGAATACTGTGTTCAGTTCTGTGCACTGCACCTTAAAAAGGAAATGGAACAGGTACAGAGAAGGGCGACTAAGCTAGTAAAAGGTCTCAAATCACTAGACTACAAATATAGGTTAACCAGGCTGAATATGTTTTTACTGGGAATCCTATGGAACTGGGAGATGATGTACTGAGGCTCAAGGAAAATAAATTTCATACTGAATTAGGAAGAGGATTCTTCACCATTAGAGCAGTAAAATTCTGGAACTCATTGCCAGTGGGGGTGGTTACAGCAACTACTGTTAATGAATTTAAATCAAAACGGAAAACATTTTTGGCCACTAAGATAATTTTATAGATATGACTTACTTAAGTTAGTAGTTACAAGTCAAATAAGTTGTACTTGATGGACTAACGTCTTTGTTCAACCTTAATAGCTATGTTACTACATATGTTACTATGTAGTGTACTGTTATTAACATTGTGAAATATTTCAATTTCAGGTGTCCTTTCCTTACCCTTCTGCCCCCTAAACCACATTAAGTAGATGTTGTAATATCATGACTGGCAGTAGCTGCAGCACTAATATTTGATTGCTTCTCCTGCTCTTTCCTTGACTGACATTCAGTTCCATAGCGATGAGCACACACTAAATTGTATATATTAAACTACAGTTTAATTGAATTATTTATTTACTTCACTTTTTTGGAAAATCCCTGCTCACTGCAGAGTAGCAGTACTTATATATTATGTGAACACATTGGGGTATGGTCTGTGGAGTCACAGTCCTTGTACAGTATGTCATGTTAATGCCCGATTTTGGAACTCAATCATGGCAGAAAAACCCAAGTCGGATTCTCTCGGATTCCAACAGTTTTTTGGGCATGGATGTCATCTCTAATTCAAACACTAATGAACATATTGTCCATGACAGATAGTCCTGCCTAAAGTAGATTTTTACCTATACACCAGTGGCAGAACTTGTGGGTTGTGGGTCCAGGTGCAAAAATGTACTGTCATTTGGGGCCCGTCCTCCACCCCAACCCAATTTCACAATATGCAACATGGCAGAGGGTGACGGAGAGAGGCAGGAGGACACAGAGTGTGATAGTGAAAAATAGTGGGTGACAGGAAGAGTTTGACAAGGGCAGCAGTGGGCCTCTTAATCCTCAGGGGCCCCAGTGCACTGCAACACCAATGGTAGTTCTGCCACTACTATACACCCTTACCACTGCAAGGTGTTATTGAAGATTACATTTCTTCCCCTACAAATATCATGGTATGTTAAGTATATGCCATTCTGCTAAGCCATACACTTTTACATACTTTTTCATTGCTATTAGTTGCTTTCCTATTAGACAACTTATGTTTTTTGTTTAGCACTCCGTTAAGTCACAGCCTGCTGTCACAGCATACAGGCAAATAATCTATTCTTCTTCACTGACAATCTTTTGACTTTTTTTTTTTTATTTTAAACCCACAACTGTCTGAGCATAAACAGGTGCCAAATGTCTTATTTAGTACATCTTTTCAGCTCCCTTTGTAACATGACAAAGAGAAAATGAGATTATCCTCACTTAGTTTTCAGATTCTTTGAAATATGTGACAGGCACAGAAATCTATACGGGTATTGTACTTCTCATCTTTGTCCATTTGCAGCAAAATAGTATATTAAGCACTAGGGGGTAGATGTATGAAGCAGTAATAAGGGAGGAGAAGTGAGCCAGAGGAGAAGTGCCCATGGCAACCAATCAGCTGCTCTATATAATATTTATATTATGCAAACTGTAGATGGTACTTCATTGCTAATTAGTTGCCATGGGCCACTTCTCCTCCCTTATCACTGCTTCATACATCTACCCCTATATACCTTTCCAGATAATTATGATGTCCACATTGATTGTCTGCATCTGAAAAATGTTGACATATTCACAATGTCAATATGTGAACCCTTCCCTCCCAAAAGCCTAAGCCTTGGGCAGATGGGGGTTAGGGTTAGTCTACAGAAGTGGAGGGATAGGGTTATACCCTAGTGAGGTTTAGAGGTTAGGGATAGATATTACTCTGCAAGCTCTATAGCTGTGTACACATGCTTGGATTTTTCCCTTTTTCCGATTCGATTTTGCTTATAGAAGCACAATCGAATCCACCGTCGAATGGTTTTTAGGACACTTTTGATTCAATTGCATTCAATTCGATGCGTGCTCCCATTTTCTCAAATTCGAATAGAAAAATCTACTGTGCCGCCAAGGAAATCTCGAATTCGATCCAGTAAATCGAATGAGTACATTGTGCCTACATTGTGAAATCAAAATCGAATCGAATGCAAAAGTACAGATCCAAAGCCAAATCGAATGGGATGATCTAATGCCAGATCTAATAGAAAATCGAATCTAACATCAAATCTAAAGCAAATCTAAGCGTGTGTACATGGCTTGTAATAGATCTGCTAAAAGTCATCATGACATCATCGATATCAATGGAAAATACAGCTGGAGCCATTGGACCTACCATATAGGGCAAGTCACCACTAGCCCAACAAGGGCGAATTGTCAATATTTCAATAAAGTTTACTTGTCTTCATAGTTGATGTGATCAACTTCAACATGATGAATTTCAGCCAAAATATACCCAAACCTCTATGGGGTTCATGCCTGGGGTACACTTCACAGCTATATTTTATTTATGTGATGCCCTTGGGTGGTTTTATTGGACTGGTTTGGGGGTGCCCTGCATGAACCCCATAGTGCTAGGGACCTGCTCTAAAGAGGTGACCTTAACATGGTGGGCAGGTACATATCTTTGGCCAAATGTATGCTAACAACCCCATAAATTAATTATAAAAGGAATATATGTTAGCAGCAATGAGTGCATAGTCCACCTGCAAACCCCCTCTGTCTTGAATTCAATAATTAACATGAGTGGGAAAATACCTTTGTCCATATAGTGTATGTATATAAAACAAACACATTTGCTATTGCCACTAACTATAATATACTGGATCTTGATGTATCTAGCAAATAAAACGGGATACTGGTCATAATTTGAGCAAAATATTTACCTTTACACATACTTTTCTACTTTCGAAAACTAGTTTCAGGGAGATTATGGTTGGCAGTAGAATTTTGCACAGCTCCCCAACAAGGGGGTGTGTCATGCTCCACCTGAAGGGCGTGGCTAGTTCCGTATATGGGCATATATGTGCTTAAATGCTTGTTGCTAAATATTTCTAGATAACATTAGTAACTATATACTTTGGGTAATGCAGCACGTATTGATAATAACATCGCTGCCTGCAATATTGGATTATCTGTTTGCAAATATTTGCTGTGATATTTAGTTTCTTTTCTCTCAGCACAACATGCGAGATAATAAATGTTATGTCTATGTAATAAATTCCATCTGGAAATCCCATATGATTGTATATATCTTTGATTTCTTTTTCCCCAAAAAAGGTAGCTGCATAAGGTGGGTTAGGAGAAATCAGGGAGATTGTATAGACTCTTCAGGGAGACAGGGAGATTGCTCCTATTTCAGTGAGTCTCCTGCAGAATGCAGGAGGGTAGGAAACTATGCGTCTGCAGCCCAATGTCAAAGGATCCCTAGTCTCTGCAAATCCCTACCCTTGCATTTATGTTGCTTTACAAAACAATAGGGATGCTACAATATTTCCAGGCTTGGGGAGCCAAGATATCTTTCAGGTGGGAAAGAGATCTGAGGGGGGAGAGGAGGAAACTAAACAGTACAGTAGGAAGTGGTCCTATATTGTACAGCCTTGATAGCTGTGCAATATATTCTTCCATACCCCAGCCCCTGTGATACTTACGGTAGATTCAATTGGGATCTAGTTTTAGTAAACTTAGCACTTTCAAGTTCAATATCTAGTCAGGCTCAACAGCCCTAGCGCTAGTAGCAGATCCAGTGGTGAGCCACTTTAAAATAAGAACATTAACATCATTCAAAATTCAGTGTAGTTCCTTTTTGAATAATAATACTAAAAAAAAATGACAATTTATTTAAACATTTAAACCAGACTGTTTGAATTGCAAAAAAAAAATATTGGCCTTCAAAAGGTTAAACATTTTGCATACATCACACCCAATTTTGGATTCCGGTGGATATATGCACTCTGATACCTAGTGAATATTATTCGAGCTCTGGCGGTTTTTCAGTGTGATTTTTTTAGAGGAATTTTCAGTGTCATTTAACTTAACTCATTGATGGAAATGTTCAATTTCCCATGAGAGCCTATAAAATAAATTATAACATCCAGCAACTGCAGTTTTTAAAAATTGCAACATAACCTTATACATATAAGCTGATAAATAACATCTAGAATGGATATTAGTAGCATAATGCCAATGGAACAGACAGTACTGCACATTATGCCCAATGTAATTTCCAGTAATAGCAATAGAAAAAAGTTTTTAATAAATATCTTGTGCGCACTGCAAAATTGTAATGAACATCTTTTGTCCTAATAGTTATTGCAGTTTTCATTATTCAGTGAGGGATTGTAGACAGAACAATACATTTGTCTATGAAAACAATATAATGAGCTAGGACACATTTTTGTGTGTTATATAAACTCGGTGTGTTTTTGTAGATAGGTAAAGTGGAACTACAGAGGGTGCAGCTGCTATGGGGCCCAATCTGTCTCAAGGGTCCGCAGCTCCCTCTGCACCCAGTTACACTGCAGTGTATGCTGAAAGGGGCACCCAATGTAGCTCGCCATCATTCACAGTAGCCTAGTGCATACCCTCCACCCAGATGCCGGAGATCTCAGCCCCCCTCCCAGCAGACCCAGCACCTCCCTCCTCCAACATGAGGGGAAGCAGTGTTAGGTCTGCCTCCTACTCCCACGCAGGGATGAGTCTGCCATTCCTCTAGCAGGAGCACCATTCTGAACTACAGCGTGTAGTTCATGTCCAGCCTGGATACTACTGCTGCCAGCCTCCCATTCACCCTGTGCCTGGGTCCATGAGCCTCACTCACTGACACTCTATGGGCTGCAGCTTACCCCACACACGTGTGTGTGTGTGTGTGAACCTTTATCATCCCCTACCCGCTTCATCTGTGTGTGTTACCTTCCCTACCACCCTTATCCCGAGTTACCCCCTGTACCACTTCTGCTGTGTGTGTGACTCCTAGAACCCTACAACCCCTGTGTATGAAACCTTCCCCTTCCTCTACATCCTTACTATGTGTGTGACCAGGGCTGCGGACAGGGGGTGCTGTGGGTACACACTGTCCCAGGCCCTGGCCTCTGGAGGGGCCCAGGCAGCTGCCCACAGTGAAAGTGGCACAGTGCCACCCCCCACCCCTCCAGCCAGGCACGCACAATACACAGTGCAGCCTGCAGAGCGCCGAGCCTAGGACACAGAGGGGCTTGGCGCTTTGCAGGCTGCACTGTGCAGTGGGCACTCCCAAGGAGATGCACGCAGAGAGTGGAGGTGGTAAGGAACATGGGCAATGCTGCGCTGGTGAAGGTCAAAAGTAGTGGTACTCATGTTTTATTTATCAATTCACAAAATGCAAAGTGAATTAACAAAATCTAAATAAAAGCAATATTTGGTGTAACCACCCTTTGCCTTCAAAATACCATAAATTCTTCTAGGCAAACTTGCACAAAGTCTTGGATTGTACTCAGGTGTTTGATTAACTAATCATACCAAACAGGTGATACTGTATTATCATCATTTCATAGTTTGATACACAGTCATTAACTGAAAGATAAAAAGCTGTGTAGGAGGCTTAAAACTGGGTGAGGAACAGCCAAACTCTCCTACAAATGTGAAGTTGTGGAAGACAGTTCCTGTCACAGGTCATACACCATGACAAGATTGATCACAGCAATGGCAGTTATGCAGCATCAGCAATGTTTTTTTAGGCATTCTTTCTAAACAAACTGAGGTTTCAAGATGTGTTGTTTAAGCTTTTTTGAAGAAGCACAAACAAATGAGCAACATTGATGACCGTAGATATAGTGGTCAGCCAAGCAAACTTAATGCATCAGATGAAAAGACACATCACGCTTACTGTACTTCCTTTTGAAAGTGGTGGATGTCCAGGAGTCCCATCAGTTATAAATTGTCCAGAACCAGTGGGACCCAGGTACAACCATGTACTGTTCGGGGAAGTATGGCCAGAAAAAATATAAGTTATTATCTAATTTTATGGTTTATAACATTGTGTATTCCTAAAAAAAAGCTTTTCACCCAACTGCAAAAAATGACTGTATGTCCTTTGAAATCATATCTGGTTGGATCCCCAATTCTCACTTGGATCAATCGCAATTACCTTAATTAAATCACTTTAAAAAACAGAAGTTTACTGTAAGTTTACGCTGTATTTTTCATTAGACCTTCTCACAGTAGCTGTGAGTTGAAAGTTTTGATAGTAGAAATTAAAGTCAGTAAAGCATTCAGGGTCAGAGGTCAGAATATGATTATTGGTGTGCCACAATAAACCAAGTCACCTTCGCCACTTGAAAATCAAATGTCGCCATCACTAGGACTGAAGATGACCTTCTTTAAGAAGATTGGATAAGAAGAGTCATTGACATTTGACCTAACAGGATATACCAGCACTTTAACGATCTCATTCTTGATTTGAGTGAATAATTCAAATATTATACCATGTACTTTTACTCTCTAAAAACGCAGATAACAATATTGTACAAGAAATGCAAACATTTATTTAAAGCAAAAAGTCTGATAGAAAAGTCTGATAGAAAAGATTATGACATTTCCTCTAAGTGCTGTTAAAGGCTTCCTTAATTTAAAAAAAAAAGTCTAAGAACACAATATCTTTATAAGATCTCTTAATTGGTCTTTTTAAAAAAGAAAAAAAAAACTCCCATTTTCAAAGCTGTTTTTAATAATTTTCAAAAGCCATTTTGAAACAAATCGATTTCTAAGACAAAGCTGTACAAAAGATGCCTGTAAGGTAAGTGCTTCTTGAAAAGTCATTTTGGGACTGTAGAATACACTATGCAATACATTTTAATGTAAATTTTTACATAGATTTTTTTTTTGTCAGACTCAAGTTACCAACAGAGCCACCAAGTGGTAGCTCCTCATAACTGCAGATGGCTAAGTTGCATACCAATAAGAAATTGAATAAGTTGGATAAGATCCACCAAAAAACAGACAATACAAGTACTTTTTAGTGGAAAAAGCTGCTCCAAGATATATAATTTAGTGCTCCTAGGGTAAGACAAAGAAAAAACAACAAATCATAAGCCCAATCTCAAATGCAGCATCAGTCATAAATGCTGCACTCTACTTGCCAAGTTTTGAAAAAGCATGTCAGGGAGATTGTGAAGGTGACACCAAGGGGCTGATTCTGGTTGACTCGCTAAACTGCAAAGATTGCCATGACCATTGAATGATTTATGTCCTTATGTCCAAATGTGGATGAGCCACAAAGCAGAATAAGATCTACTGTACTTGTAGAAGAAAAGACATTAATACGTGTCAGGGCTTGCTCATGTATAGTGCATTACAAGTGGTTCAATATAAGTGGCCATACGAAACCTTACTTATAATACATGAAGCCATAGGGATCATTGTGCCTTAAAACCATAAGGTATCTCCTCCCTATCTAATACCCCTTTCACACTAACAAATATTTCCCGGGTTATTGCACATGAATGCGCAAGAACCTGGGAAATTGGTCAGTGGGAAAGGGTCCTGAAAGATTGTACCGGGACCAACGTTCTGGGATTTCAACCCGGGTCTTGACCAGGGTTGGACCTGAAACAATTGCAGGTCCAGGGGCAGTTTCAATAGGTCAACGCGACTCAGGTCCCATCCACTGCGCTGTAAAGGCGCCGCTGGAAGATGCTGACATCTCCCAAAGCCAACCTGGTCCCTCCTCCTGATTACACCATGCATCAGCTTTATGCCAGGTTGCTCAGCTAGTGTGAAAGTGCTTGCAAGCCAAGTCGCACCCTGGATTTTGTACCAGGCTTTTGTGACCAAGCTTGCAAGTGCTTGAAAGTGAGAAAGGGGTATAAAGTAGAGTCAGAGGTGACTCCGGATTTCTGCTTAAAGAAAAGATTTGATGCAAACACTGTAAATCCTTCACAGGTGGAAACAACCATTTTAAGAACCTAAAAGGTTGCAATCAGTGTTGGCACACAAAGCAAAGTATAGACTGTTGGCCTGATTTAGAGATGAATGCCGATCATACCTAGCCACTGATCGGTGCTTTCGGACAGTTGAACAGTGTTTGTCGGTGGGTTGGGGAATCAAGAGATCGCACCCTCTGGTGTATGGGCCCCTTTACTCTATGTTTTTCTTCCACATCGTGGTACTTAAGGGGGCTAGTAGATAATGACCAGCCCCTCAAATCCTTTAAAGTGACTCTTTATTAGTTTTTACCGTCTTAATTATTACTATTGGTTAACATTTCTTTTCTTACCAGTTAATTTTTGTTTGTTAAGAATTGAGTCTTGATTATAAGTACTATTTATGGTTTGTACTCCTGATATTGTAAAAGCCATTTTCTTTTTATTACATTGTACACTTGATTATGCTTCAGAATCAATAAAAATGTTTAAACAAAAAACAAAAACCTTGCCGATAAGGCAGTTTTATTTAAATCAATGGAAATCACTGTAAACCGCATGAGTTCGGAACAAATTCAATGTTTAACATATAAGAATCTCGGAACAATGTATTCCTAGTGTTCTTTTGGCAGTTTTTAGCAATTTTGATACATTTGAATAGAAATTGAATGGAAAAATAACCTCAGAAATTCAAGACAAATATCAGCCTTATTACACTCTGTTCTCAAATTATATCCAATTAATATATTAAATTAACAAATTTCCTTTGAATGGCCTGAGAATTAATAGGGCTTGTATGTGTCCATTTTTCACACTCTACAAAACAAATTGAAAAAGCTTTCAGCCAAGATTTTAAACCATTTTTTATTTTGTTACCCTAAAAACTAACTCAATTTTAAGTTAGTTAAAAGAATATAATTAAGGCAAAGAACACGCACCACATAATGAAAATAGAGTAACAGATGGTAACTATTTATCTAAGGAATGGTATTTTAGTTAAGAGGATTGCGTAATACAGAAGGGTACACAGTACAGACAAAGCTTAAATAGTTCATCAAGCCAACTAGACTTTGATGTTAAAGTTCTCACATAATATGTGTACAACAAGTTCTTTCTTGTGATATTTATATATCATAAAATACAGTACAGCCAGATGGCTTATAATAATTCTGTCATAAACACAATAAGGCTCTTTAAGCAATTGTTTATAATTGAAAATCAATTTAGTCACACAACAGCTGATGACTCAAACTATGAACAGCCGAGTTACTTAACCAGTGGTGTTGGTTTCTTAAATGTTAGTAGGTACAGCCGTACTCACTGTTACATGCACACTGATAAGGGAGCAGAGTTGGGTTTCATACAGCTCACCACCTGTTCAGTGTATGCTACAAAGATGTAGTGGAGAGGAATGCTGGAACATTCTAGTCAGTGGCGGCTCCAGAGGAGGGGCTGCAGCACAGTTAAAAAAATCAAGTAGGGGAGCCACACCAACTGCCAGTGAGCCAGTTTGAAATGACAGTTTTTGGCAGCTGTTGTTTTGAATTTTGAAAGGCAGGAGTTTCCCCTGATTATAGCAGATATTATACTTATTTATTTAATGAGCACTCTCATAGAAGCTAAGCAGCAGATTTTGGTTTTCCACTATGTCACTCCGAGAAAGAAAAAGATGGCTCCTGTATATGCTCAGTATAGATCTGGGTGGACACCTTTGGCTAGGGTTTGAAGCTTTCCTGATAAAAAGGAAGCCTGAAGCTTGTGAAGTGGCATACTCTGTCAACAGTGGATTGGTGATTTGGAATGATCCATCCATGCAACATCTGGATAACAGAAGGTACAGTATGTTTGGTTAGTAAAGTTAGAAGATGACCACACACAACAGGAAATTGCCGTCACCTATCAATGGTTTTTAATACCATGCATAATAATGATTCCAATGTAAAATTGCATATTTGCACTTTGTACTGGATGTGTCATAAAGGGGAAACTGTCTTTTCATTTTGTAGACTATTTTAGATAATATTCATGACAATGTAATCTAGCCATTTCCTAGAAACCTTTCCATGAATGTTTGCCTGGCCATATGAAGATTAGTCAGTCCTTGGCTCAGTGATTACTTATAATAATTTATAAAGCACTCCCAACAGAATAAAGCCTAATCCCCCGCCCCCACAAGATGGCACATACAGAAGCCTCCTCTTCTCCCCCATATGGTATATACCCTGAGCCTACTTGTTTTGGTAGCCAAACATAGATTTGGGTGCCCCTCACTGTGGGTCAGGGGGAATTATCAATTGGCACACTCACATAAAGCAAGATGCACATATACTAGAAAAGACACAGGGCCAGATGCACTAAGCTTCAAAAGTGATCAAATGGAGAGTGATAAACAACCAGCCAATCAGTTCCTACCTGCCATGTCACAGACTGTGTTTGAAAAATGTCAGGCAGGAACTGATTGGTTGGTTGTTTATCACTCTCTATTTTATCACTTTTTCAAGCTTAGTGCATCTGCTCCATAATCTTGAAATGGTGCTATTGTATGGTGTAATGTGAATTGGTACTACTATGTGGCCATGCCCTAAACAATTGGGACAGTGCACGCTGAAGGCACGGTACAAAAATTTAGGGTATGGCCACATAATAGTACCAATTCACATTACACCATACAATAGCACCATTTCAACACACTGCGCAGGCTAGAGCCACTTGGACACACTGCGCCAAGATTCCACACACCATAATGCCCATTACACAACATGCCACACACCATTATGCCCATTACACAACATGCCACACACCATTATGCCCATTACACAACATGTCACATAATGTTATGCCCATTACACAACATGTCACATAATGTTATGCCCATTACACAACATGCCACACACCGCTATGCCCATTACAAAATGTGCCACATACCGTTATACCCATTACACAACATGCCACACAATGTTATGCCCATTACACAACATGCCACACACCATTATGCCCATTTAACAACATGCCACACACAGTTTTGGACATTTCCCAACATGCAGGGGGGAAAGAGGAGAGGGGTAATAGATGGGGTGTGGAGATAGGGGGTGAGGTAACGGCAGGATGAAGGGGGTGAGGCGACTTGTTTTTTCGATTATGAGGGGTGGGGTGAGAGGGTAAGGTGATGGGGGAGCACTGGCGGTGGGTAGCCTCAGGGAGCAGCTGCGCAGGTGGCATCGGGGAGCAGTAGTGCTCCGACATAAGATATAAAAGGGGACATACCATAGTGCAGGAGTCCTCAAACTATTTTGCTCTGGGACCCCATCAGGCAATACATATAATTACAGGATCCCAGCAGACAGCACATAGGTACATGGCAGCATTGTGGAGGCACAAGATGATTGGAGGAGTCTAATATAACAGATTGTTCAGACTCCTTGAATCACCGACTGAGATCAGAAAAGTCATCAGCCTGATGGTCAACAACATGGAGTCGCAACCCCATGCTGAGAAGGTCGGGATCCACTTTGGGGTTAGGACCCACAGTTTGAGAACCACTGCCATAGTGTAAGGCCTTTAAGGTTTACTGAACAGAAACAGATCATAAACATATAAAAACACAGGCACTATAATCTTTGTATTACTGAACTTTTTAGAAAGGCACAATGATGTCACCTTGCATTCAGCGTTAGCAGAGTCCTTCCAACGCGTTTCAATGCTGAAATCTTTATCAAGGTTAACAATTGATACACCTGAGGGCAGGGCCGGTGCAAGGTTTCTAGGCAACCTGGGCAAAACTTCTGCTTACTGCCCCCCCCCCCCCCCAACACCATCAAACCCCCACTCTCCCAGACAGACAAGAGAAGGTGCATGTGTGGCATGTTATGTTTCCAGCAACCTCACTGTATTGAACACAACAATAATGCATCTCTCAGAGCCATCCTTAATGATTTGATGTTCATTCTCAGTGGCATGCATACATTCATACATACGTATCTATAATAAACTGCTATATATATCTCCCTAAACACATTATTAGAGGCAGAGCCCACGTTACACTCATTACATCTGACTGAGCCCTTGTTACACACATTGCACCAGACAAAGCCCCTATTACACAACCAGGCTCAGCCCCCGTTACACACATTGGGCTAGGCGGAGCCCCCATTGCACACAGTGCACCCGGTGGAGCACATGTTGTACACAATGCACTAGGCGAAGCCCCCGTTGCACACATTGCGCCTGACGGAGCCCCCGTTGCACATATTGCACTAGGCTAAACCACCATTACACACATTGCACCAGGTGGATCCCATGTTACATACATTGCACCATGCAGAGCCTATGTGTAACACAATGCACCAGACTGAGCCCCTATTGCACCAGGCATTGCCACTGTTACACACATTTGCTAAATAGTATTACCTTTACAGACAGCCCCTATTACCTGAATCTAGAAGGTTCTGCAGATCACTTTGATGGGGCAGGCATTCCCTGCATTAGGCCCCACCCCTAAATACCTGCTTATTGTGGCAATCTGACACACTGAGGACTGTATAGCCCTGGCTGCTTCTGAGGAAGGCTTGGGGGGTGGGGAGCTTAAAGATTTTGGTGGCCTTTGAAAAAGGTGAGTTGCAGCGTCTGAAGGTTAGTCTGCCTCCAGACGGGTTTCTGATGCTACTGTTGTCAGGGAGGCACTGCTCTCCACTGCTGCTGGGGCGGTTGCTGCTGTTGAGGGTTGGCAGCTGCTGCTAAATTATTTCCGACTTGTCCACATTTCCGCTCTCCCTGACACCGTGGATTTTTTAAGTATGGTGCTGGGAGAAAAGTGATGGCTGCTCATGGGACCCGCTGCTTCCTTTAACTGTTGACTGAGCAATGAGCGCTCTCCAGTGGCTAGCGCCTATAGGCAGCTGCCTAAAGCTGCCTGGTGGTAGTGCCAGCCCTGCCTGAGGGTGGAATACTGAATGAGTGTGGATGACAATTGTATGCAAGCATTATCCATCACCTTCATCACCAATGCTTGGTGACACATGCAAGGAGGTGACACCAAAACATCATGCTATCATGGAGCCACCCTTCAGATGGTGTCACCCAGTGTGGCCTGCAGAATCCGCACACCCTTGTTACACCACTACTAATTTATGTAATGTTCACAGTGATCCTACATGGTTCTTTGTGTTTAAATAGTACACTGCAGTGCAGACTCCAGTCTTGCTTTTCTCCAAGGAAGCTTCATGCCCTATCCCAAAATGGCTGCAGTTATCTCTATAAACATGTGCTATCTTATCCTACCCTATCTGGTTTCTTATCTTGTATATCATTGTATCCTACAGTATCTTGTTTCTTTACAATGTAAGAATGTAGTGAGACATAAGGCTCCTACTTTAGTAGACAAGCAGTCTGCAATCTTCAAGCTGTTCTAGCACAATTGAACTGCTACCCAGTGAGCAACAGTATATGAAACCCAACTGAACTCATGTTCCATTCCATCACTTTTGTACATGTAACAGTGAGTACAACAATTTTTGCTATCTATCAACAGTGCCTGATTAACCAATAGCCTCATTAGGCTGCAGGCAAGGGCGCCGAGGCTGGGGGGGGGGGGGGGTGTTGCCTTGCAGGTGACAGCCGAGGAATAAAATTACGGCCTAATTTATTGCATGCTTGTTGATGTATTGTGGAGTTGAGGGCAAAGCTCTAAGGGTGACTGCCAGATGGTTCTGCCAATGTAACTTACTGATGGAACCATTACTTTATGAACATTGTGCTACAGTGTCAGCTGGGCAGCCTAAAGCCAAAGTCTCCTTCACACGCCACAAGCATTAGATCCTACATACCAGTTGTATAACTTCGTTACATGCACATGGGCAGTATGACTGGCAAGTCCCTAAGTGTCCGAGCATTGATGCATACAGATGTCGCAGCATAGTACAAACTCCTCTGAATGTTCCAGTGGCCCATAGCCCACCCCCCCAGCCTATCACCTAGGAAGCTGTTCCACCATCAGGATCAATGAACTCCAGCCCTGGAAACACTTATATCAGAAAGTCACAGGTGCTGCTAATCAGTCCAACCCTGATCACATCAGTTAGGAAACCTGGACTGGATCTAATTTTCCTACTGCTGCTGAACTAAAACCTGGTCTGGATTTTCCACATTAACCTCATGTGAAAATATGCTGCATCCGCCACAGTACCATACCAAGATTTGTCATCACATGCTTACGGTTGTAGTTTGGCTTCAGGGAACTACTGCAGGCTTCAGGTTATGTTCCTTTTTCATTATTATTTAATCTTAAAGCAGGTGTAAGACACTATATTATGAAGTTTGCCATGTATTTCCGTGTTATTCTTCCGTGTTATGAAAGCGAGGAAAATATAATAAGACAGTTCAAAGGAAAAATAACATGAAAGTATGGTTGTTCAATGGCAGAGAATGCAGATCAGAAATTTTTGCTATAAACACAGCAGCTTTTGGAACCCTGAAGTGCATTTTCCTCTACCACATCTTCCAATTCCTGCTGTTTCCACTTCTATTGCTCATTACTTCTTTTAAAATAAAATATTTTCACATACAATGGTATAATAAACTGCCACGGTTGTGTTTGAGCTAGGTTTAAAGAGAAACTTTGAAAGTAATTTCAGATGGAATTGTACAGAAATGTTTAGTAAGGATTTCAATGTACTTTACAAAGAGAAAATCTGTTGCATTGAAAGGGTAACGCTTCTTCAGTTTGTCGCAGTGGTTGCAGGACATGAAAATAATGGTAGCCTCCCATTTGAATTTTGAACAGTAATGCAGCCCACCCCTGGATCCGCCACTGCTAGTTACCCTACCGTGGGGTATATGTAGCATCACTCTAAAGCCCCGTACACACAGGTGAGATATATTGCTGAGCAATATATTGCTGAGCAATATATTGCTCAGTTTCTCCTTTTCATCAGCGACCAGAGATGGTCGCTGATGAAAGGGAACCTCTGCCGGCGGTGCTTGTTCCTGCGACCAGCAATTAGAATGGGGCTGAAAACGGGAGCGCCCACCTGGCGATTTATCGCCGGGGCACACTCCCATCACTGGCAATATCGCCAGCAACCATATTTCCAGAGATTTCAGCCCCTATCACCCCAGTGTGTACACAGCTTAACTGTGATTCTGTAATCTGGCTACAATTTGTGTTTATTTGCAGCAGGATGCGGTCAGTGGGTCCACAAGCATTTTTTTTAAATAGGTGTTTCATACATGGCAATTCATACAAAGCCATACACTTATACGGTGCCCATGCCAATTTAAGTCGACCTATACACCAGAAAAACACATAAAAAACTTTTTCATGTCAACCTTTTCCATGTCGACCTAATGACCATGTCAACCAATTTCATGTGTGAACCTATTGACTGTCGACCTAAGTTCTGTCGACCTTATGACCCATCCCTGTTTGCAGAATAATTACAAATACAATTGTGTTTATTATTATTGTGTTGAAAGCCAAGCTGAAGTTGACAAAGTTGACAGACTTCTTTTTCAACTTCAGCTCGGCTTTCAACACAATCATCCCCAACATCCTCCACCCCAAACTACTCTGCCGAGGAGTCCCTGAAGCTATGTGTTCTTGGATTGTGGACTTTCTGACTGATTAAAAACAAATTGTAAAAGCGAGGAAATTCACCTCCCAGGTGCGTCCCATCAGCACAGAAGCCCCCCCAGGGCTGTGTATTCTGACCACTGCTCTTCTCTCTGTACACCAACGACTGCACCTCAGAGGTGCAATCAGTAAAGATAATCAAATAAGCCGATGACACTACCGTCATTGGCCTTATTAAGGACGGGGACGAATCGGCCTACAGACAAGAAGTGGACGATTGACCTGGTGGCAGCAGCAACCATCTAGAGCTCAACCCATTCAAAACCATTGAGATGGTAGTGGAGTTTATAAAGAAGGCTGTTGGTGTTCCTCTGCTAACAATTGCTGACAGTGTGGTGTTGTTAATGGACTCCTTCAAATTCCTAGGAACCACAATCTCCTGGGACCTTAAATGGGGGCCCAACACTGATACTATTGTTGGAAAAGCGCAGCAGAGGCTATTCTTCCTTAGGCAACTGAGGAAGTTCAACAGAAGCTTCTGCTCCTCTTCTACTCCGCGATTGTGGAGTCTCCTCAATACTGGTCTGGTACAGCTCCGCCAGCAAGAGGGACAAATGCAAACTCCCAAAGGTAGTCAGAACTGCGGAGAAGATAATCGGGATGGACCTTCTCTCTGTCTAGGACCTGTACCTGTCCAGAGCAAAAAAGCGAGCAACTAAAATAGTCAAGGACCAACTACATCATGGTCATAGCTTGTTTAACTTGCTGCCATCAGGCAGATGCTACAGGGCTATTCCCACCAGGTCCAACAGAAGCCTAAAAAATTTCTTCCCTCAAACGGTTCACCTGTTGACACATGAACACATGAATACCTCCCTGTCTAGTCGCGCCATAACCCTTTGCACATAATCTAACACAGTGTCCCCTCGGAATAACTTTCTGTATACGGTACATGTTCCCCCACCTGGTTATATTGTTTATTGTTTATACCGTATGTTATTTATTGTTACCCACCTGGCTGCTGCACAGCAAACTGAAAAAAAAATCCTAGTATATGCAAGTATACCTGGCCAATAAAGCTGATTCTAATTCTGATTATTACCCAGCTATGTGAGTTCTTATGTCTGACACAGTGCATGTGTACAGTATGTCATTACACAGCAGACCATAATCCCAACTGCCTCTGCAGCTGCTCAATAGGTTAGGAACCTATTACATACGTTTTGTAAAGGGTTAAGGTCAGGGCTGCCGGCAGCTGTGCCAGGCTCAGGTACAGGGAGGAGTTATGGCAGTGTGGCTACAACCGCTCCTTAGGAAATACTGTACAGTATATAAAAAATATTTGTATGCTGGGCTGCTGCTGCTGCAGTCACTCCTCTCCTTTTCTGCTCCAGTCTACAATGGGGTGGAAGGGGCAGCAGGACCTGGGGTCAGCAACAGATGTGGTTTAGCAGTCCCACGGGGGGGGGGGGATGGATCCCGGGGATCCCAATGGTCAGTATCCCAACATTGGAATCCCAACTGCTGGTGCCCCAATGTGGGGACAAGCACAAAGAAGCCCCTTGCACGCTCACTCTTGCCATGCTGTGGGCTCGGTGGCTAGCTGTGCTCGCCACAGCTTCTATTCTCCTTCTATATATAGGGGACGTGACGGGGAATAGCCCCTGTAAGTCGGGATACCCCTGTTTGTGCACTGGCAGACTGGATTCTGACGTTGGGATATTGACCGCCCAGATCCCCCTGTCGGGCAGTCATCACCACCTGCCACTGTCACTCACCCTGTGAGGCTCACATCCACACAAGTTTTTAATGTACCAACACAACAAATAGAGGATAGGTAATTTGCCAAGAGTGGCGGAACAAATCACCGCAGTCACACAGCATAAAATACTGTTGCAAAGCACCCATAATGTTGGAGGCAGTTACACTCTCCTGGACTCCTGTTCCAAGTAGGCCACGCTCCAACGCATTTTGTCACACGGACTTCATCAGAGGGCTGCTTTTTAAGGTAGATACAGGTACGCTACTCTACATTGTTGCTGCTCACTGTCATCTGACCGCAAAGCGAGCACATCGTTGAATGCTGCTCCCTTTGGCTTTACTGCCAGATACCATTGAACGGAATGCGCACAATTGCTCACATTCTTTTTGATGGCATAGCGGGAGCGGGGGAACGCCCAGTCCCTGCTAGGCAGCAACATAATACTGCAGCACGTAAATAGGACACATCTATATAGACAAATGCTTCCCGCAGCAACAGGAGAGGACAAACAGTTTAAAACTCAACCAAAGTACCATCAACATTTTTCATAGACCCTGTGTTTATGCTGTGCCCATTTATCTTGCTTATTTTTGGACAGATAGTGCAAACTTCCCTACCCTACTGGAATGGCCGGGAGGTTCCCGCAAATCGGGTCCCCTTCCCGGCCCCCCAGGGAAGGTGGGCAAGTCTCCCTCATTTTCACCATAGCCCCTGCTCCCTCTCCCTGCTGTTTAAAACTGTGAATTTTGCGGGTCCGCGGGGAGGAGGCAGGGCTAAAATGATGCGATTTGCATCATTTCACGTCATTAACTCCCCTCCCCCCATCCACGGACCTGCAAATTGATGCGGCAGCCTGTCATGGGACGGGGCTTGGTGACATCAGCCGTGCCCCGCCCCCACAATAAAGCCTCTTCCCGCCCCCTTTCACTCCTCTCCCGGCTTCTCCTGGAGAGGAGTTTCAAAAAGTCATCAGGTTTGTGATAGTTGCTTTGCCAAGCTTGCAAGATTTGTAGCAAACCATTTTCAAAGAGTCAAAGCTGAACTGAAACAACAAATCGTTAACTGTTACCTACACATCTTATTGCTTCATATAATATCAGTGATTTTATTTTCAAGAGATTGCAGGTGTCTGAGCAAAAGATCGATGTCTTGGTGGTATAAGCCAGTGGTATTTTCTACATGCATCTTTTTAAATTATTGTTTGTTATATTTATTATCTAAATTATTTTTGTTAAGTCATTAGGGAGAGTACTGTACTGTAGTTCTTCCTAAAAGTATTTTTTTTTTATATCATGCAATTTAATCCTGAGATATTGGTAGTCGGAATATATCACAATAATATCGACCAATATTAGCTGATGGCTCAAAACAAAAATCCTTATTCCCAGGGAGAGATACAGTAAGTCAAAGCTTTGAACCAAAATTATCAACCATCTCCTAACTGACATTTTGCAGACAATGAGGTAGATATATGAAGGGGTGATAAGGGAAGAGAAGTGAGCCAGAGGAGAAGTGGCCCATGGCAACCAATCAGCTGCTCTGAATAATTTGATATAATGCAAATTATAGATGTTACTTCAGTGCTGATTGGTTGTCATGGGGCACTTCTCCTCTGGCTCACTTCTCCTCCCTTATCACCCCTTAATACATCTACCCCTATGCCGGTAAAATGACAGAAGCTGATTGGTTGCTACTCTAATGCTCGGACTGGCCCGACTGGGAACCTGTGGATTTACCGGTAGGCCCCATTGATTTCTGACCACTTCTTTTTAGGTGGGCGGGACCAGATGCAAACATTTAATGCCGCCGGTCAGTCAGTAGACTGACCAGGCGGCTGCAGTCATATGACTGACGAGGCGGCTGCAAGAGGCTTTTGTTATCATTGCAGGGCAGTCATCAGCTATTGAGTGGCTGGTGGCGGCTACATCCTGGGAGGGAGAAGAGGACTGTGCAGACAGTTGGACAGGTGTGTGGGTGGGCTGATGTCATGATGTCTACAGCATCACAACATCACAGGCAGGAGCTGCCCTACTTCCTGACATCACACGCCGGCCTTACCCTCCCAGTTCGACAAAGTAAAAAATAAATGTCACTGTGGGGTTTATTCTAGTTCATTCTTTCTGACAAAATCCTTCTTAGATGGACAAAACCATGTGCACTGCAGGGGGGCAGATGTAACATGTGCAGAGAGAATTAGATTTGGGTGAGTTATTTTGTTTCTGTGCAGGGAAAATACTGACTGCTTTATTTTACACTGCAATATAGATCTCACTTTGAAGAAAAACCCCACCCAAATCTAATTCTCTCTGCACAAGTTACATCTGCCCCACCCGCAGTGCACATGGGCCCTTATTCTGATCGGTGCGGCCGGATCCGAATATGCGGCCAGGACCGTGCGTGCGAAACCCCGCCTTCCATACGGATCGCCAACTCCGTCCGTACGCGGTAAGAAGCTGGCCGAACGGACCGCACGTGTATTTTTCATGGAATACGCCTCCTCCATCTCAGGGAACCTCCCCCATCATTTGATGGTCGCAGACCATCGAATGCAGGACCGAGTGGTCCACCAGCTCCCGCAACCTCAGACCACACGGACATTTTTCCGTGCAAAAGCAGGGATCTGGGCGGGCAGCTGACATCCGGCGATGTCATATGTCCGCCCCCTACACGTGCGTCACGGCCGCATTACCATACGTACGCCCAGCGTTTGCATGGGAACGCCCATGAAACGCGGGGCGTATGCATATGGTAATGAGCCCAAATAGCCCTTCACGCCCCTCTCCACCCCCTGTTCGGAGTGTTCACATTTCATGCAGGATTTGGCCGTACGCCCCGCTCGCACATGCGCAGAGACGCCTCTGCACATGCGCAGACACAAAACATCGGCGGCACCAACGCACGCGGATATTACCGCACCAACCAGAATCAGGGCCATGGTTTTGTCCATCTAAGAAGGATTTTGTCAGAAAGAATGAACTAGAATAACCCCCTGTGTGATCAATAATCGGCCTCATGCCCAAATTGACAATCAACATTAATTTTTCTAAAATGGAGAAGAAGTCAAACATTTGATGTATACAAATTACTAAGAATGCCTCAGTGGGGGTCTTCATTCTTACTCTCTCGGCAATCATCCCATAGTTGTAAAAAAAAATTTCAGGATCAGGTTCTTGGCTTGGCTCCTAGTCCATTCAATAATTAGGTTTAGATCAGACATGTCCGAACTGTGGCAAAACTGTGGCAAGGCGTGCTGGGACTTGTAGTTTCACAACAGCTGGAGGACAATCATTTGGACATGCCTGGATTAGGCGCTCCTCTCCTCCTCATATGTCAGTACTCACTCTTATAAGTCAGGAATGCCCATCCTTCTTCACAGAACTCCAGTTTCCTCTATGAATTCACTCTGTGCCACTCTGCGCCACTCTGTCATCAGACAGCTTTTATGATATGCTTCCGTATTCCCGACGGTCCTAGCGCCTATAAAATTACTTCCTGCCGCTGTCACTGATGGTTATCATAGGGAAGAGAACATTTTGATTGACTGGGTCAAATTTAAAGTCTCTGTTTTCTTTTCAGGCAATGGAAATGATTACATTAGGAATATGGTAATATTTTTTATTTTTTCCAAAAATATACGATAAATGCTACTTGTCTCAACTTCTAAATCTGCATTTTACACAGTTCTATGTGTGCTTTAATCATAAACTGTCCATACTTCATAAATTGTCCATACTTCATGTTATTGAATATTTTAAAAACTGATTTAAAAATGAATTACATTGATTGCTACGGCATATTAATTAGTTTTATTTTTGCAATTTTTTTTTAAAGAAAATATGGAATAGAGAAACAAATCACCATTGTCTGTACCCTGAGCAAAACGATGTTAGAAAGTGAACCATACATGGGTGGAGAGAACAAGATGTATGCAGGCCTAGACAATCAGTTCTGGGCAGTAGTCATGTTCACAGCAGTCCATTTCAAATGCTGTTCTCCTACAGTTGCTCTAAAGGATATTTGATCTAATGAATCGTGGACACAGAGGAGACCCTTTGTAAAGCTTCTGAAAGTTTTTGGAAGTATTTTTTTATGTCCACATAACAAAAGAAAGAAAATATATTCAAGAGCTAAGGTTACAAATTGAGGTATCCAAATACCAGAAAGAAATATTATTTTTAAAGGAACAATGCAAATTGTAAAAAAGCTAGAATTTGATCTGCAGAACAACTATGGACATACCAGCAGCTACAGTACAGTTAAGATGTGTCTGAGTAAGATACTATCAGGGCATAATTACCTACCCTTCACAGGATAGCCAGTTGGCTTCCAAAAATAGGGTACCCCCCAGGAAAGGTGGGCAAATCTCCTGCGTGCCATCACATGCCCCGGCCTCCCTCAAATCTTCCTACCCCACCTGTAAAATCCCCACGGGTGTACATGGAGGGGCTGAAATGACACAACTTGATGATGTAGGGCTCCATCCCGCCCCCCTAATAGCAGCTGAAAGTCTCCTCTTTGGGCTTCTCCCAGAGAGGAGACATTAAATGTCAGCAAGCATGTGTAAGGGTGGAAGTCAAACCACAGAGGAGATTTTCTGCAAGATCAAATATTGGCAAGCCACCTAAGAGATATGATGAAGAATGTGCAAATATTGCATTAATTGAGTCTCAAGGTATCCTAAAACCAAAACTAAGTCTGATTGGTATGAATGGTAAACCAAGATAGGCAAATAGGCTTTGCAAGATTTAAAAAGCACAAGTGGGAAACTATTCATGATAGCAACAGCAATCCCAAGTTAATGAATCAACAGACTGTTCTTATGGCCCATGCTGTCAGTAAAGGGTCTTGCATGTTTCCAGTGAAATCTATCTCACTTCTGGACAGATGTACAGATGGAGCCACCATCAGCTTCCGGTAAGCCGGCTGACGGGGACGCGCGAGCAGCTCACTGGATCACATGTCCCTGTCAGCAAACTAAAATTTCTCATTCTCTATAAAATCATACTGCATGCCGAAGGCGTGCACTGCAAAAAAGAGTATGGTCTCACAAGGAAGGGGCATGGCCACACAATAGTTCTCCAAATTCCTATTACACCAACAGTAGCACAATCTTATTCACATTACACCACATAATAGTTCCCGTTATTCATTTTACAGCATGCCCCTTATTCATGTTACGACACACAGTAGTGCTTCTTATACATGTTACTCTGCACAATAGTGGCCTTTACACACAGAACACACAATAGGAGTGCCCCTTAAACAAGATCCTTATATATTTGTTTTTCTTTTTTTTTTTAGCTGAAGAAATTAACTCAGTTCACTAATGCAGTGATTATTATTCTATGATAAAAGGAGTATAAATGTCACAAAGCCGGACTCTGAATCATTTAATAAAAATTTAATAAGCATTCCATTAGCAATCACACCCAATATTCTGCACCGATAAAGAAATAAGGTGACATTAACACTTCAAATAAGAGTACAGAAAAAAGAGATATATCACCAGCAGCACTTACACTAGGTGTGTATTGGGGTCAGTAATAATAAGCAGCTGTTGAGAATGTTATGTGCAAAAACTGAGCTAGCATAAAAGTTAAAAAGTATCTCCATAATAATCCATGTTTTATAATACTCAGTAACACTCTCAGCTTTTCAATAAATGATCTCTCTCTCTCTGATCTCGGTGCTCACTGTCTCATTCCCATCATGCTGCCAAAAGAGAGGGATCAGAGGAGGCAAGGCCGGCCAAGTCAATAACAGCCACCCATCCACCGTATTTACTGATGTGTGGGTGGTGCCGTTAAGTGGTGCAGAGCGAAGCAGCAGTGCAGCCTATGCAAGTGCAGACTGTCCTGTACTTTGTGGCTGGGCAAGGTGGGTGGGCACGTGGTCAGGGAGGTGAGGAAGTAGTGCCGAGTGTGAAGAGACTTCTGCCATTTATTATCAGAATTTTCAGCATCTGTAATTCTGTTCTACCCCATTCCAATTTCCATCTCACTGTAAACCCTGGTATGTTTGCTCCTGGTATCCTTCCATACAGACTTGCCACAACTGGTGCTGTGCCTAGCACTGGACTTGAAATTCTTAAATGGTCAGCTGCTGCTCCTTTCAGTGCTTCCCATGGAGCGGAACAGCTATAAGTCAGCAAGTATGGTGCACATTATTCTTGCCTATCTGCCAATTGCAGGAACCCAGGAAGGAGGTGGGGCTAAATGACTGGATTGTGAGATTTATCTCCGCCCCCTGGTCACAGACCAGAGAATCATTGGTGCTTCCCTGAAATGAGGGCAGTCTCATAACACCATTTGGCCCCACCCCCAGAAGTGCTGTGCAGTGTCTCCTCTCACGGAGAGGAGACTTACGAAGTACGTTGGTAACTTGGTATTGGGCACATAGAGGCATTTTCCATTCTTAGTACAGAAATGAGGGTAAGATTTGTTAGGCCTGGTGAAGAGATTAAGTGGCTGCTTATAACGCACCAGGCAATCAGTTCCTAACTGTCAGTTTTCAAACCCAGCCTGTAATGTAACAGCTGATTGGCTGCTGCATTATCAATTCACCAGGATTAATAAATCTACCCCTCTGTTTCTTACACAAATAAATGTAAAAATTGCTCTACGCTAAATGAGGCCCCGAGGTGATTAGGAGCCACCTTGTTGGACTATCTATCAACTTAACCACATATGTATAAAGCATAATAGCACTAGACAAAACACATCCATAGATTGCACGCTAACTTACTGTACATCCATCCAATCTGCATAAACATATTTTTAGTGTTCATTCATTTCAATCACGTTCATGAGTCAGTAAGGTAATTTGTGTGCCAGGCTGGCAAACTAGGTTCACAGGTCCCCATAGGCACAGGAGTTACAACTGTTTACGTGTCACTCTTGAAAAGGCAATTAAAGCTAAGCGTTTCTCATTATCACAGAATTCTCTTTGCCCTCAGTTTAAACAGAATATTACTTTGAGGACGGCTCACAACAGATCACAATAAACAAAGTCCAGATTGTCGAAATGAATAAAGAAGAACTCCACCCAAAAATAAATGATTGCATTTCAGATCTCGTAACAATATGAAGGATGGTATAAGTAGTGAATCTGATACTCCACCAGATACAGTATGACAGAGATGAAATAATCACCCTGATGTATACAGATCCCTACCGAATAAATGTGTGGTGTTTTACACAGTATATAATCTGGAACACACCAAATGGAGTATTGTGTTACCAGATTTGATGAGACCGACTGGAAGTACCAGAGCCGACTGTGTCGGCAGAACCACCAGCTACACTGAATCGCTCAGCTGCGGGCTTACCTTTATTGACACTAAGGCCAGTATTCAATGCCTCTGATTCGCCATATTTTCTGGGGAATCAGGCAATTCCCCGAGTGGATTCAGTATGAAATCCCGGTGGTCGGGATCCCGGCGTTCAAAATCCCGACGCCGGAATCCCGACCGCCGAAATCTCGACAAGGGGGGGACGTGGATCGCCCCCCCCTTGCAGGCTCGCTGCGCTCGCCACGCAGCGGGCCCGGTGCCTCACTACGCTCGGCACGCTAATTTATTCTCCCTCCAGGGGTGTCGTGGACACCCACGAAGGGAGAAAGTGTCGGGATTTCGTCGGTCGGGATTCCAGCGTCGGGATTCTGAACGCCAGGATCCCCACCGCCGGGATTTAAACTGCATCCCCCCTGGGTTTACAGGGAATTTTCTCACAGGAAAAACAATTTGCCCTATTCAATGGACACAATTCTCTGCAAATGAAGAGCGAATGTCTGGCGATTCTCTGTTTGTGATTCTCTGCGATTCGCCAGTGATTTTCAATGGGGTTTTTAGTGGAATTCGCCGAGAGTGTATTCAATGCTGAAGTGTAGAACTGCTTTCTCCAGTGATTTTCCCCCGAATTCTCCATTTTACATTCGTCATCTATTTTTGGTGAACTGGAATGTGTTCTTTGAAAATAAAGCTTTTTTTATTTTTATTTTGGTGTCAAAAAATCTGATTTTTTTTTTCTGTGAAGGGGCATGCTATTTTTATTCATGTGCTTGCAGCACATGAATATATTTTAATTTTTTATTTTTTTAAACAATATTTTTTATTTTTTTACACATTCACCAGCAGGGGGCTGAGCCGGGAGCCACTCATTAATATTCATATATTCACTGCACACTGATCCCGATCATTACACATGCACGATCGGGACCAGTGTGTAGCGGCTCCCTAGCACAGCCCCCTGCCAGCTCTGGGGGGCTCTCCCTGTGTCCCCCACAGCCCTCCTTCACCCCCACAGTGTCCGGTGCAGGCAGGGAGGCTTCCATCTCCCTGTCTGCAGCCGTCCCCCAGCTCCCCGGCGGCATTCGCCGGGGGGTTAAAATTCGCCGCCAGGGGCTCTCTGCCCCTCTGCTCTCTGAGTTGAATAGGGCGGACAGGAGGCTGCCCAGCGAATCTCCCTACAGGGAGAATTGGGGCGAAAGTGCAGCGAATCCTACACAGGATTTGCTGCCTCCCCCCAGTACAACCATTGAATACCTGCCTAAGGAGTAATGGCAGGGAGAACATACCACTCCAAAGCTCACATACAGGTAAAGGCTGGAACTCACTGCAGCTGTTACAGTTCAGTGTTCTAGTCTCAGGCTGAAAATCCCTCTCAGAGAACAGACTAGCAGGATTAGTCTAACAATTTGTACACAGATTAACTGTCTGACTAGCTGACTAAAGTCTCACAAATTGCTTCTCTAATACTGCTAACTGACTGACTAGACTGGATTTCAACTAAGTACAGGCTGACTAATTAATCACACAGGAATAATCACACAGGATAAGGCTGACTGACTACAGACAATTCTGACACCTAAGTGAAAGCAGGAAATATCAGCAGCACCTGTTTGCAACAAAAGCCTCCCTGAAATACCCTGCCGCCGCCCACACATTTCCTGGTCTGATGTCAGAGCAGGACGGTGGCCTGACCAGACCAAAGTTAGCTCCAGCATTGCCATAGCAACCTGATGTGGCCACCAACGGCGGCTAACACCAACTTTGAAACTTGTGGCATCAGGACTGAAAAAGGGGTGTGGCCATACCAGTGGCGTAACTAAGTTTTGGGCGCCCCCCCGGCGTTAGGGGGGGCGCCCCCCCCCCGCCGCCCCTCCAAGCACCCCCAATCCCCCGCCGCCCATGCAAACCCCCCCCCCAATCCCCTGCAGCCTTATCTATCGCGCTGGTCCCGGCGGCTCCGTTCTTCTTCTGCTGAGGACCACCACAAAATGGCCGCCCCCATACAGCAGACAGTTTCAGAGAACTGTGTGCTATATGGGGGCGGCCATTTTGTGGTGGTCCTCAGCAGAAGAACGGAGCCGCCGGGACCAGCGAGATAGGTAAGTCTGCGGGGGATTGGGGGGGGGGGTGTAACTATAGCACCGCAGCCCCCGGTGCCCCCACATGCACAGCACCCCCCCCCGCGGTGGCAGGGGCTGCGGTGCTATAGTTACGCCGCTGGGCCATACCTCCCAACTTTCCTGATTACAGTGAGACAGTCCCACTAATTGGAGAACATCTCACTGTCCCTTGGGTGGGTTGCAGTTTCCTCCGCAGGTGGGGGTGGTGGGTGGGGGGGAGACAGCTGGGTGAGCCAGAAATAATATGCAATCAGCATCTCTTCAGTGCAGGGACGGAGGGAGAGGCTGCCCAGCTGCTCCGGAACCAATTTTAATGCCCCCAAAGTTATAAAAAAGCAATGTGCACGGCCTATTACCCAAGGCCCTGTCCCCACCAGGTAGCTCCACCCCTGTATAGGGCCGGATTTTTAAGGACAAAATTTGGAAGGTATGGTGTGGCCTCACAAAAGGGGTCATGGTTTCATCACTATAGGGGTGTGGCTACAGTGAGCTGCTGGCAATGCCCCAGTCCCTCTGTCTGTGTGAATAGACGCTGTGCACTATATATGCCAGTGAATAGAACACTGATCCACAGGAAGACATATAGATAATCGGCTGCAGCAGTCACATGGAAATGCAGTCAAAATACCTCCAGTTCATAATCAGCCACATAATATCCAGTTATTACAATTCTCTCCATTATCAGAGAGAAAATTATCATTGCAGATTTCCAATGTCTACAAACGGTGAAGCAGAAACTCACATTTGCTCCACATTTCACGACTTGAAATGACTTCTCCCAGAAAACCTGATTATAGTTTATCATGGAACAGGGATCATTGACCAGCTCTGGGAAAATGTATTTAGAACAGAAAAGCATGTAATGAGTTGCCAAGCCGCTCATGTGTAGCCTGCAATAATGCGCCCTAATTGATTCTGTTTTATTTTTTTTATGTTCTGCGAATGGATTTCTGAAATGTTGAATTCACAGAGAAGTTTAGATGGCAAGGGCACATTCAGAGGCATCAGATGGTACATCCCTCAGGCTACGTGGCAAATAGAACGAGAGGACTGAACCAAGGCAGCATCAGCAACAGCTGTTCAAAGACCTTGCAGCAGCAGAGGTGGATTACATTGTTCCTGGAGGGATATTTTAAGAAGTGGCAATCTGCCCATGAGGAAATAGTTTAATATCACCTTGAGGAATTTTTCAACCAAAGAAGTTTACTCTCTTTTATGCAAGCCAAGTATCCCCAATGTGCTGATTTGGCAGTGTGTGTTCTGAAAGCTTCCTGTACAGTGTTACAGACAAAGCAGCTTTGTAAATGTAACAGGTTACTTACTGTAGCCCTGCAAAGCTTATACTGATCCACAGATAGAGTCTCCATGCTTATTGGCCACGAGGACCGCTGTGATATTGTAATCATTTGTGTCTGGCATTCAAGGCAGTAAAAGTCTGGAGGATTATTTAATAAATGAGTGCTGCTTAGTGCTGCATGCAAAGGATATGCCGCAATCCGTAGCAAGCAACCAAATTCAAGAAGTGTCGTCTGATCACCATGCGAATAGTTAGCTGCCAGCCTGCCAGAGTGTAATTCCGACATTCGCATGCCTGTGAATGGGTAGTGTGGCAAGTGATTGGATTTTATTTTCGTAGCAGGTGAACAGCATACCATGTACACAGCATAGTACAAACACCACTCCTGTGGTCCCTACCGTAGCCCACACCCAGGCCTATCACTTGGGCAGCTATTCCAAAATCAAGAGCCATGACCTTCTGCCCCGGACACACTTATATCCTGAGTACACAGGTGCTGCTTAATTAGCCCAACCCTGATCACATCAATTAGGAAACCTGGACTGGATCTAATTTCCCTGCTGATCTAAAACCTGGCCTGGATTTAATATCTCTGCTGATCTGTCCTGGATTTTCAACATTATCCTCATGTGCAAATATGCTGTTTCTGGCACCGTAGCAATAATGGCACACCTCAGCGAAAAGCGGCATATCCATTCGCAGCTCACTCACTATCGAATGATTTCCCTACTGTGTGTGTAGCCCTGGATTTACTCAGTGGTTACGATGCAATCATCCTGATCAAGGCTGGAGCAGACCATCCCTGAAAATGCATGAGTGAACATACCTGTATTACATCTAGAGTGCCCAGCTTTTTCTTTTTATTTACTTACACACAGGATCGTAAGTTCAGGCCAGTTGTATGGTATGGTGCCCAACAAAACCCAGTGGGTACCATCTAACAGGCCAGCAGCACTTGCAGGTCCACCGTCGCAGCAGTGCTGAGCCATCCTGTTGCCTATTGCAGGTATTAGCAATGGGCAGCTGATCAACTCTGCAATAGCATCAGGTGCGCCGCAGACCTCCATTGGAGGAGTAGTGGGCACACTGGGATCTTGCTGTGAACTTCACAGGTGCTGCCCCTTCAAGGCTTTCAGCCCAGAGACAAGTGTCTCCATTGCCTCTAGGAGTAACGTTCCTGCTTGCAAACATAAGGGCGCATATTCATGAATGGCTGCATTAGGAGATGAAAACGTACCTCCGCCTATTGCGTGTACTGCTCTAACCTGGAAATAAAGCAATGTAATTGTAACAGGACTTCATTCAGTATCAGCTGTGAATTTTCTCAAAATTACAACTGTTGGCGGTAGCCTGTGGGGGTGGGGGGGGGGGGGACCCAGAGATGCCAATGCAAAATTATGTGTTGTCATCACTATTGAGCAAGCCCATTAACGGTAGCCCCCTGGCTGAGCAGCCTAGCACAGCATGCCTGTGTTGCCTGGTCCGTGGGCCAGAAACTCTCATTCTCCACCCTTACAATGATCCTGCCCTGTTGCATTTTTTGCAATGTGACCGCAGTTTAAGTGCATGGGCAGATTGTGGAAAATCGAATTAGAGTTATTATTTGGTAATCTGCGGGACTATTATTATTTTTTATTTATATAAAGCCCCAAGGGTTCCACAGCACCTAAAAATACATAAATCAGCAAAAAACTAAGCAATTTAGGACAAGCAGAATTAACCCCTAGGTGAGATGTAGAATAAAATGTATATGAAATCATTGCACCCAGGGGAAGTCAGTGGCGTAAGTTCTTTCCAGTTGCCCAGAGGCAAGATAACCCCCCCCCCCCCCCACACACACACACACACAGATACACACGCACCACCTTATATAAACATATGTATGTGTGTGATACTTGCAAAAATTTTAAGAATAGAGGGGGAGTCAGCCACAAAAGTGATATCAACAGCTTTCAATTAACTAATTAAAACTCACAGGGGGGGGAGAGGTGCCCCCTTGGGAGCAGTTGCCTTGGGGCAGATGAATCCATTGCCTCTCAGAGTTATGCCTCTGTGTAAGTCTCTGGGTACCCCAAACTAGAGATGGGCTCCGGGGCCGAAGATTTGGATTAGTCGCCGGGATTTGGAAAGTGGTGGTGAAAGGCTTTGGATTTGGATTTTTTTCAAAAATGGTCAAAAAACACCCAAATCATGTAATTTTGCTTTTTTTTTTTGTCCCTAGAATAATATTAACCTCAATAACATTAGTTTCCAGCCCTTTCCAGACAATTTTGACCACTTTCCATTTAACAAGGTTGTTTTCATTCAATTTAGGCCATGTTCTGCAGCAATCTGGCTGGTTATTATTAGAGATGAGCGATTTGGATTCCATGGAATCCGAACCGCTCCGAACATAGCCAGCCCAAGTGCCCGCACTCGCGAGTTTCCGGCTTTGTTCAGAAACCTGAGTGGGGCAGAACGTGGGAAGCTGGCATTGGATTATCGTGAGACGCTGAGTCTGTAAAAGCTTGTCGTCCCGAGATTTCGGCGCCATTTCACAGTGACGCTTCCTGCTGCTCACAGGTCTGCTTTCACGGCGGTTGCGGGCTTCTGGGGCGTTGTGCACTGGGGTGTTTTAAACTTTAACTTGGGGTGTTGTGCAGACTGCAGAGGGGTGCTGTCTGTGCAATGCAGAGTCAGACAGAGGGTTGTTGTGTGCCACAGTGCATGCAGAGTCAGACTGCAGAGGGGTTTGACACTGGGGTGTTTAACATAACTTGAACTTGTCTTGAACATCTCTTGTACTTGTCATCATCAATCACTCAGAGTTATTAGTATGCAGAGGGGTGCTGTGCAGTGCAGACAGAGGGTAGTTTTGCAGTGCAGAGTAAACAGAGGGGTATTGTGTGCAGTGCATGCAGACTGCAGATGGGTTTGGCACTGGGGTGTTTAACTTGAACTTATACTTGTTGTCATCAATCACTCAGTCATCATTACAAACAATTACGTTAGTGTGCAGAGGGGTCTTGAGCAGACTGCAGAGGGGTGCTTCGCAGTGCAGACAGAGAGGTGTTGTGAACTTATGCAGTGCAGAGACAATACAACATATACTGTCAGAAGAAGAACAAGTTCAGTGTGTGATTATTCTACCTCCTTGGTCCATGCAGTGTTATTCAAGGGCCATATATAAAAAAGAAATACAATATAAAAATAAATTTTGCTGTTCTTTATTTGTTTGCTGTATACTGTAACTGCACCCCAATAGTATTATACACCACAAGTTGCATGTGTGATTTTTTCTGCCTCCACGGTCCACGCAGTGTTATCCAAGGGACATCCATAAAAAAGAAGTACAATATAAAAAGAATTTTGCTGTTCTTTATTTTTTTGCTGTATACTGCACCCCAATAGTATATACCACAAGTTGCTTGTGTGATTGTTCTGCATCCACGGGCCACACAGTATTATCCAAGGACCGTCCATAAAAAGTAAGTACAATATACAAATACATTTTGCTCTTCTTTATTTGTTCGCTGTATGCTATAACTGCACCCCAATAGTATTATATACCACAAGTTGTGTGTGTGTGATTGTTTCTGCCTCCACGGTCCACGCAGTGTTATCCAAGGGCCGTCCATAAAAAAGTACAATATAAAAAAATAAATTTTGCTGTTTATTTTTTTTCTGTATACTGCACCCCAATATTATACACCACAAGTTGCATGTGTGATTGTTCTGCATCCAAGCACCAAAAATTGTACTTCCTTTAGCCCCCCTTTTGAGAGACATATAGGTCCTCTTTTGAGAGCTGCAGGTGATACCTATAGAAAATAACACCTGTTTTTAGCATAATTTGACTATATTGTGCTTTCTCTCCTTTGTCTGTGGGTCGGGAGATTGTGTGTCTAAAAATATCACACATTTCTTGTGACACACACAGAGATATTAGGGTGAGGAGAAGTGGTATTGTTTTTCTACCATTATACAAGCTGCGCATTAAAATCAAATTAAATAAAAAAATCCTAATCAACTTTTCTCGTCTTTAATTATTCATTCTTTGTGTGTAGTGTACCCATAGTATATACTATCAGAAGGTGGGTGTGTGATTGTTCTGCGTCCAAACAGCGTTATACAAGCTGCGCATTAAAAAAACAATTTAATTCAAAAAATCCTAATCGATTTTTCTTGTCTTTCTTAATTCATTCTTTGTGTGTACTGTACCCAGAAAGTATATACTGTCAGAAGGTAGGTGTGTGATCGTTGGGCCTCCAAGCAGCATTATACAAGCTGCGCATTAAAAACCAATTAAATTTTAAATCTTTCTTTATTGAGCTCTGTCCTCAAAAACCAGAAAAAAAATACTTTGCTTATTTCAAGTTCATTTAAAAATGGAGAACAAACAGCTTGGACCAAATACTCCTGCACCAGCTGCTGCCATCATTCATGGTGACACATATGGTACTACTACTAATACGAACGCCGTCGCCTATGCTCATCCTCATCCTCAAACCGGGCATGGAGAGTTACCCTAAAAAGTTTCTAAAACAAAAAAAAACATAAACAGGAATAAAAAGAAAAAGAAAGTCTGATCCTCCTGTAGCTGAAAGAATGAAAATTGCCAGAATTCCATTCACATCACGCAGTGGCAAGGAAAGACTCCGGGCTTGCCCTCTATTTCTGAGTCAGACTTTGGAATATGTAGCTGCCAGTGAGGCACCTCATGCGTCTGACAAAGAAAGATCTTGTCATTCCGCTTTCCTAAGTGAGAAAACAGGCCAATCCACTAAGTCATCAAAACAAACTGCATCTAGGAACAGAAATGTCACAAAGCACTGAGGGGAGTCCAAGTGTGTCCTGGAGTGCTACATGTGAGCCTAATTTCTCAGAGAAGCTGCCTTTCAATCCCGTCGAGTTACAACAAGAGGATGAGGGGTTGACTTGTGTAGCAGACGATGGCACTACTAAGGAATTGCATATTGAAGATGAGGATGTTGTGTGTGTAAGTGAGGCACAAGTGGAACCATCTGTTGGGCATGTCATGCCTGGTCATAGGATGAACAAATGCACATCTTATGAGTGGAATTATTTTCACACCAATTCAGAAAACATTTGCCAAGCCATCTGTAGCCTTTGTGGAAACAAAATAAGTCGAGGTAAGGACATTAAACATCTCGGAACATCTACTCTATTACGCCATGTGCAGCAAGTATAGGGATGTTTTCAAAATTGGTGCTGAAAAATTAACATCAACAAGAAGTCCAGCATCAAATGTGTCCCTTCCCTTTAGTGGACCCTACCACTTGCGATCTCCACTACCAACACCCTCACCCTCAACTTCAGTATCCTCAGTAATGACCAGGGATGATTCTTCTGATACTACTATTCTGCTATTAGAATCCTCCCCTTTCCAAGATTCTGCATAAGAATTCTTGATCGAAAGGATTTCTGTTACTGCTGCTGAGGGTAGTTCACAGTGGTGTTACTATAGCTCTACAGCCCCCGTGGTGGTGGGGAGGCGCTGCGGGGCTATTGTTACTCACTGCCGTCTGCTCCTGCTGTCGGTGGTTCTGTCTACGGGTCCAGGGTCTCCCGGCTACTGCTGCTAATAAAAAAAGTGACCCTCGGCAAATGGCTGCCCCCCATACTGCAGACAGTTTTTGAGGATGCTAAAGGAGGCGGCAGCCTCCTCTAGCAACCTTAAAAATAGTCTTCTGTATGGGGGCAGCCATTTTCTCAGTGTCACTTTTCATTAGCAGGAGCCGGGAGAACCATGACCCGCAGGGGGGGAGGGGGGGGTGGGTTGTTAATAGTTACGCCACTGGTTCTTCAACCCCGAAGTGTCCCAAGAAAACCCATTATGCTACTTTGAAAAAAACAACTGACTGTTCAGCAGTGCTTGGCGAGGAAAAACAAGTATGTCAGTTCTCACCCAGTGGAACAGCGGATCACTGAAGCCATGACTGCCATGATAGTATTGGATGTGCTTCCAATATCTACCATTTATTGTGTGGGTTTCACACAATTAATGGAGGCTGCGTAACCCCGGTACCAGATTCCATCTCAGTTCCATTTCAGTTGGATCTTATGACATGCAAATTGCTCCTGGTGAGCAAGTTGGCAGCTAAAGTGACGTCTCCTCCTTCAATTTCACACAAATCTGCCCGTAAAACACTGATTTTCCAAAAACATCTAGTGGGGATGAAAAGCAATCTACAAAAAAACTTTTTTGGACATCTGGTCGGGTCTAAGTGAATTGCCCAGTATCAGTTGCACCTCTAGCGTGACTACTCCATCAGATACGGACACCATGTTAGTGGAGGACTATTTTCAGGACAGCGGCATTGTAGGCATGTCAGAGAGTCTTTTCACATACTGGAAAGAAAAAGGCAAAATGGAGGCCATTGTGCAGGCTGGCTTTGCATTACTTAAGCTGCCCACCCTCCAGTGTGTACTCGGAGAGAGTGTTCAGCACTGCTGGGAACTTTGTGCGTTATCGTCGTCGGAGGCTACTCCCTCAAAATGTTGAAAAAATTATGTTCAAAAAAATGAACTACAAATTTTACAAGGAAGACCCAGGGACAATTCCATTGTGCACCTCTTCTTTTTCTTGAGATTCTTCTTATTAAATTATGCGCTATTTTCAGCATTGCTTCTTTTATTGTGAGGGCACAAATGAACCAGTGATTTCAGTCACAGGTTTGGCAGTCTTTCTGGCTGAAATGACTGATTTGTCAAGTCCACAATGTCCTAAAACAACCTAAGGGTGGGTGGGCATGCGCAGGGACAATTCCATATTGCACCTCTTCTTTTTCTTTAGATTCTTCTTATTAATTGATGCGCTATTTTGAGCATTGCTTCTTTTATTGTCGGGGCCCAAACGAACCAGTCATTTCAGTCATAGGTTTGGCAGTCCCTCTGGCTGAAATGAAAAATGGGGAAAAAGGTAGCGCTGGAACCAATGAGGATTTTATAAATGAAATAACATTTATTGGTACACATACATAATGAATTCATATAAACAGGGGAGCCGAGAGAGGGGGGGAGCAGGTACTAATTACCCGGGCCCAGGCTCGCTGAAGGGGCCCCGCAGGGGCCCTGGTTCGACTCCTCCCTTCCCCCTCCGTCCCTCCCGGGTATCACCAGTAGCACACACTTCTACAGCATGTGCTGTTCTGACAGCAGGCTCAGCATGAGTGTCTCACTGACAGCGTGAGAGGTCATGCTGAGCCTGCTGTCAGCACAGCACATGCTGTAGGTGTGTGCTGCGTCTGAGATTACAGTTTTTAGAGTTTTCTTTTACCCACCTCTAAACATTTTGGGGGTGTGGCCTAAGTGTGGGAGGTGCCCACGCCACACACACTTAGGCCACACACCCAAAATTTTACCGGGGCCCGGCATTCCTCTCGGCTGCCCTGCATATAAAATAAAAATTTAAAACACATGCTCACTGCCCACAGGGCTACTTTCGTAGGTGCTTTTTGAAGGGGGGATCTGCTCCTATTTATGCCGCCAAAGGGTAAAGCGGAGGACCAGTCAATATGGCCAGGGATTGTATATTTCCCAAATCCAATAGATATTAGATGGTGTGGATATAGTTACCGGTGCCGTTCACAGGTGAGTTCCTCTGGGAGATCTTTAAATCCTTTTAGGATAGCGTGAAAGCTGTCATCCCTTTTTGTTGGAACATGAGGAAGAAGTCCACTGTGAGGCTGGAATTACAGGCATGGTCCACTGGTGGGGCGGCTGGTTGGATCTCAGGATAAAGTGCAAATGCGTTAAGTGGCAGTTGGGGGCCCAGTGGTAATTCCATTTTGCACCTCTTTTGCCATTATGTGCTTTTTGGGGCATAGTTTTTTTTTTAGGCGGCTTATTGGGTATTAAACTGTTAAAAACAGTTACACACTTGCAGAACAACTCAGTGATGCACGAAACACCCACTGCTCCTCAGCTGCACATCGTAAACAAGATCAAGCCAGATAGGGGTATTATTGTGTGTTAAACTGACATGTACGATTAGGAAGGAAGCCCCCGGGTTCTGAACAGGTATACAGCTCCAACCCAGGGGTAAAAGTGGTCCTAGAGAGGTGGGGGAACTCTTTTCCATCAGCCACCTAATTCCACCCCTCCCTTCCACCCATTAGGCAATGTATTGAGAGACGACTGGTAATAATCACACAGTTGAGCAATGAGATTATTATATGGATCGCTTTTCATTATTATATGAATTATGCACTATTTTGTTTTGATCATTGCTTCTTTTATTGTGGGTGGGCCCAGTGGCAATTCTATCTTGCACCTCTTTTGCATTATGTACTTTTTGAAGCAGAGTTTTTTTTTTTGAGGTCGCTTATTGGGTATTAAACTTATAAAAAAAGATATACACTTTCAGAACAAGTCAGTGCTGCATGAAACGCCCACTGCTCCTTGGCTGCACATCGTAAACACCATCAAGCCAGATGGGGTCTTTTTGGGGCCTAGTTTTTCAAACTGCCATCCTGTCTGCTGCTGCAGTGCCACTCCTAGATGAGCCACGTGTTTGTGCCGCACACTTGTGTGGCTTAGCATATTTATCCAGCTACCTTGGTGTAACCTTTTGCACTAAAAACAATATTGTGAGGTGTAAAGTGGTCAAAATTGTTTGGAAAGGGCTGGAAATTAATGTTATTGAAGTTAGTATTACTCTAGGGACAAAAAACGCAAAAACTATGTGATTTGGGTGTTTTTTGACCATTTTTCAAAAAAATCCAAATCCAAATATTTTCCCCGCTATTCGACAAAGCCAAATCCAAATCCAAATCTTGGTAATGAATCCAAATCTTCGGCACCAGCGCTCATCCCTAGTTATTATTTTTGGGGACAGAGCCTCAGCACAAACATATCAATGAAACACAGCACTTTGATTAATGAATGGTGATGCAATATGGAATTGTCCCTGGGCCCATTCACCGAATTGTCACTGGGATCACTGACCCACCCTTAGCTTGTAAAAAAGGACATGCACATTGCACCATTGAACACAAACCAGTAATTTCAGTCAGAGGGACTGCCAAACCTGTGAATGAAATGACTGGTTTGTTCAGGCCCCCACAATAAAAGAAGCAATGCTAATAATAGCCCATAAAATAATAACAAGAAGAATAGCAAGAAAAAAAAGAGGCACAAGGTGGAATTGTCCCTGGGCCCACCCACCCTTAGCTTTAAAAAAAAAAAGGACATGCACATTGCACACTTGAACACAAACCAGTCCTTTCAGTGGTCCAACATCGCGTGGAGGCAGAACAATCACACACGGATCTTCTGAAAGTATCTCACTATGGTGTATTGGGGGGCAGTGCAGTGCACTCAAACAATGTAAATAAAGTTAATAAGTGAAAACATTTTATTTACATTTCTTAAAGGAGGATGCAGCTTGTCCAACACTGCATAGAGGCAGAACAATCACACATGGAACTCATGACAGTATCAGTATGGTGTATTGGGTGCAGTACACACAAACAATAAAGAAGCGTAACATTTTTTTTTTTATGGACGGGGCTTGTCCAACACTGTATGGAGGCAGAACAATCACACACAGAACTTTTTCTGAGTCTGACAGTAGTATCTCACTAAGGTGAATTGGGGTGCAGTGCAGTGCAGCACATCAGATAACACAAACAATGTAAAAATTGAAAAGCAGACTGACACAGCCTGCCTGTGTACTGTACACCCCACTACACTGACTGGTAGCTTCTGCCCTCTGCACACTGACACACAGGGGTTAAAGTGAGGGGGAACTGGGTGGAACTGAGTTCCACCACCTCTAATGGTAGGGGGACTGAGTTCCACCTCCACCACAGCCCCGAACAGTAATTCCAACAGAAAAACCAGTCCCAGCGGCTTCTTCCTCTTGCACGTCGTATGTGGTGTCATGCCATCACTGCCACTGAAGTGAAGAAGAGCCACTAAGAGGAGCAGGCTCTATGCTTGCTGAAGACAGGGTGAGAGGGAGCCTGAGGGACACATGGCATGAAGCTGCTGAGGGACATGCACAGTGAACTTCTGGAGTGACAGAGACAGATGTGTATAAGCAGCACAACTGTGGACATTATGTGTATAAGGGGCACTACTGTACTGTAATGTGTGTATGGTTTTGATACTGTGTGTTGTAATTTTTATTGGAGTTACTATTGTGTGACCACACCCCTTCCTTTTGGGATCATTATCCCTTTATGGGAGGTAGGGCACAAATTCCCTGGCACTGGTCTAGGTTCTACCTAATAAGGTGTGTGTGTGTGTGTGGGGGGGGGGGGGAAGGGGGGGTCACTGACACAACCCAGCACAAACCCCTGCACAAAGCCCCCTGCACAAAGCCCTCTGCACAACACGAGCCCCTCTGCACAGTCACAAACTCATCTGCACATCTCACAAGAATCCAACGCAAGACTGCACCATGAAAAGTTTTTTGGGATGGATGAGGTGTATTTATACCGTTAAAGAAACCTTTATGTGCACATAGGGTACTCCTCACTGGGATTGATACTAAATCCCGGCAGTCGGAATCCCGGCGTTCAAAATTCCGACGCCGGAATCCCGACCGCCGAAATCCGACCACGAAACCCCCACAAGGGGGGGATGTGGATCACCCCCCTTGCGTACTCGCTGCGCTCGCCATGTAGCGGGCCCGGTGCCTCGCTACGCACGGCACACTAATTTATTGTCCCTCTATGGGTGTCGTGGACACCCATAGAGGGAGAAAGTGTCAGGATTTCGGCGGTCGGGATTCCGGCGTCGGGATTTTGAATGTCGGGATTCCGACTACCGGGATTATAACTGCATCCCTCCGCACCATGTCATTGTGCTGAGATTGAGCATCGAATGCAAGTTTGATGATTCAAGTTGAAAATCAAATTTCCTCTGAACATTGTGAACAGCAATAATTGAGTTGTGGTTTAAATACAGACAGTGCTAGAGTATTTGTCTCATTTGCTTGTTGTTGCATAATAAATAATAATTCTTAAAATGATCTCCTGATCAGTCCTGTTCGGTAGGCTGCGCGCAAACCCCCCCCCAGCACCCGAATCCCCTCGGTCATTCAACCAACAATTTAGATTTCTTTGGTAATAAAAGTCAGTCTAGAGACTGACTACTATTATGGATGCTATCCCCTGGCGCTGATGTGATGTTATCCACTGGCCCCGAGCAGGCTTCGCCACTCCCCAAGCGTTTTTATGAGGATGCCTATAAAATGATGGGCATGCCCCTGGCTGCCTCCGGCCCTCCCTTTCTGGAGCAAAAAGTACAAAATTCAACAAAGCCATTAATTCAAAGCCATTAATTGCACATGCATAAACCCCAAACATTGCAGAAGGGGCGGAATTGGGTCCACAACCTATGGGTCTGAATCAACCCCAATATTTGAAATCTGTACAGTACCGCAAGGCACCTACAGTATATCTGTGGACTTTGCATGTTCTCCCTTTTCTTGCATGTGTTTCTATGGCAGTCTGGTCTCCTCTATGCTCATACCCAAAGACCTGGTTGTGTATTTTTGTTCATTTTTGGAATTTTCACCTTATTTGATACGAAGTGCTCTGTTTCCTTTTGTTTTATTAGCTTCAGTATGAGTAGTTTTGAAGTGATTGTACTTTACTTTAATCTTTAACCCTGTGTAATAATAAGTACTTAATAAATATTGGATATTGGAGTAGAACATTTCTAGAACGTTATTATATTGGCCCTTATTCTGGTTGGTGCGGTCGAGCCGCATATGCGGCTCCGACCGCACCAGACGTATCCCCGCCCACACTACGGATCGCCACGGCCGTCCGTACACGGACGGCTGGCGATCCGCACGAAAATGGTGGAGGCGTACGCCTCCACCATGGTGGGAGCTGCCCCCTGCATTCGATGGTCGACGACCATCGAAGGCAGGGCCGCACGCCGCGGCAGCTCCCGCAAGCTGAGACCACACGGACAATCGTCCGTGTGGTAGCTTGTATGGGGGCTGAAAGCTGACATCCGCCGACGTCAGCTTTCCGCCCCCATGAGTGGCGTCATGCCCTCATTACCATGCGTACGCCCCGCGTTTGCATGGGAACGCCCATGAAACGCGGGGCGTACACATAGGGAAATGAGGGGATGAAGCCCCTCACGCCCCTATACGCCCCCTTTGCGGCGGACGAAATCCGTCTGCGGCGAAGGGGGCTGCACATGCGCAGATTGACCTCTGCGCATGTGCAGAAGAAAAACATCGGCGGTACGGCCGCACGCGGGCCGTACCGCACGAATCAAAATAAGGGCCATTGACCTTTGCAAAATATCACACCAAAACTTTGCAAACTTACCATATTATATATTTAAATGTCATTTTGTGTCTCCGGCAAGATTGCACAGCTGGAACAAGCAGGGTGGATGCATAAAACACAAAAGTCATTACAGGCCAGTGTGTGTTACTGTATTTGTTCCGTAAACACTTTCATGCTGGAAATGTGTTAATTTGGGTCAGATATAAATCTCTTACATGTTTGATTTTGGATTTGACATTTTGGTTGAGTGCAGTCACAGCGTGATGTTGATAAATAGCAAACACTAGGCTTCCAAATTTAACACAATTTACTGTACTGTTCCCAAATTGATGAGCTAGTTCTCCTATAGCTACAGGGGTTTATCTGAATGATTGAGAATATATATATATATATATATATAAATAGTGTATATATATATATATATATATATATATATAGATATATATAGATGTGTATATATATATATATATATATATATATATATATATATATATATATATATAGAAAAGAAATGGGAGAAGGCGTGCATGTGAGTATAAAGTATAACAATTTTACTAATAAATAAAAGCTCACGTACACAGGGGTTTAAAACAATCAGTATGATGTCACCAGCTTCCGAAATCGGCACACTACGGCTTCCCCAGCACGGTGGCTTCTGCAGCTGAAGTTAGCAGGACAGTGTGGATTCTGTACAAACAGGCTCCGTCTCGCCAAGGGATGGGACCACCGGTTCAGCATCAACAGGAACACCCTCCACGCGTTTCGTCATGTCCAAACGCGTTGAGGGTGTTCCTGTTGATGCTGAAGCGGTGGTCCCATCCCATGGCGAGACGGAGCCTGTTTGTACAGAGTCCACACTGTCCTGCTAACTTCAGCTGCAGAAGCTGCCGTGCTGGGGAAGCCGTAGTGTGCCGATTTTGGATGCTGGTGACATCATACTGATTGTTTTAAACCTCTGTGTATGTGAGCTTTTATTTATTAGTAAAATTGTTATACTTTATACTTACATGTACGCCTTCTCCCATTTCTTTTTTACATGTACCTAAAAACCGGAGGTTGGAGATAGCCTCCAATGTGGAGAAGGGGCTGCACCGCAGAGAGAGGTGTATTTAAGTGACCACTCGCACATCAGAATATTGGTTGTATATATATATATATATATATATATATATATATATATATATATATATATATAACAAATGGGGGGGACCCCTTCCTGCGCTAATGGAATAGGAGCAGCACCTCTGAAGGGTCTTCTGTTAGACAAGACCCAACCAATAGAAATGGAAAAAAGGGGGAGTATCAGAGTGCCCTCGTATACAATCAATACAGATTTGAACATTTGATATTTAATATAAAACGTACAAATATACGTACAATGTACAGAAATAAAACAAGCCCTTATTAGGGTATCGCAAATATACAAATGGTGAACATAAATAATTGCTGTTCAATTCAGAAGATCTTGATCACAAATAGATAGCCCAACGCGTTTTGTCATGTCATGACTTCATCAGGGGCAGACATTGCAATCAGCAGTGACTGTAAGTTATAATAATACATAACATCAATAATAAATTCATATTTATATAAAAAGAGAAAAAGAACAAGAGGAGGAGATGGAGGTGGAGAAGAAATAACCAATATGGATAACCTATGATACACATGGTATAGCTACCCGTAAACAGGAACCGAATTATCAATCACCACGTGGTGTTTACGGGTAGCTATACCATTAGTTTGTCGTGATTTCACGTGTGATTACATCCTCTTATTATGTGTGCGTTTATGGATGTTATATTACCTCTACATACTGCACAGTCTTTTCGCAATATACCAGTACAGTCATCTTTTCTTTAATTGTTATTATGTGCTGTATTTTCCGTGCACTCATTGTTTGCACCACCCCCACAGCCCACCCCACGTGACCGCCTGAGCGTGCCAGTCAGATGTCCTTGACGTATGCCTCTGCCTGATGCAGATGAAGTCATCACTGTGCGTCCCAGAAGTGAGTCTTGCGGTCCCGGTAAGAGCGTGATGGCTGTAGGAGGGGGTAAGTACCTGAGATTACTTAAATGCACCTTGTCACTGTTTGTATTACACACTAGGTGATTCATCGCGCCCTACGGGCGCTCTTCACACCGTCGTAGGGGGCTACGCCCCATTAAAATGAAAACCGTGTATCGCAAGGAGAGGCTCCTTTAGGAGCCCGGTCCCTGCGTCCATCAGGTTTTTCAGTGGTGCTAAAAGTCTTGCTTTAACAAAGCAATTGTGGGCGTTAATGGGGGCGGTGGCGGTGTGGTGTTGTGGGGTGGGGGTATGTAGTGTTATGGATGTTATTGCTGTGCTGTAAGTGTAGGTTGGTGTAAAGCACATGGGGTGGTATAAGTGTGTGTGTGTGTGTTGTGTGAGCATGAAGGGGTGTTACAATGGAGTGTGAAAAGTACCTTTTATCCGTTGGTGGTATAGTGCTGGGCTGGTGTGGCAGACATGCAGCTTAGAGAGGAGGTTGGCCACAGTAGTTGTGAGGCAGTAGGGGGTGTCAGGCAGCTGTCTCAGGCAGCCGGTAGTGGCATGCATCGGCCACAGTAGTTTGGCAGCAGAAGTGGGTGCCAGGCAGCGGGTGCAGGCATCCGGTGGTGGCAGGCATCAGCCACAGTAGTAGTGCAGCCAGAAGGTGTGGCAGGCGGCGTCTGGAGGCTAGGTGGGGTGTCAGGCAGCGGGCGCAGGCAAGCGGTGCTGGCAGGAGGGAGTGTGAGGCAGCGGGCGCAGTGAAAAGTCGGCTTGCAGGGCTGAGCGTCGGGTTGGCAGCAGAAGGCAGCGGGCGCACGGCACAGTCTGTGTGGAGCGTATTCCCGCGAGAGTTGCTGTGATGACGCGCCCTGCCCTGAGCGCAGGAGCCGGGGCAGAGGGACCGGTACCGTGTTTGCATTATTGGTGCGTTAATGTGTGCGTTATTGCGGGGGGGGGGGGGTTAGGTTGGCTGGCGTGCAGGGTTGGTGACGTCATGCCCCCACAGTGCCAGAGACACATATGCCCCCACAGTGGCAGAGACACATATGCCCCCACAGTGGCAGAGACACATATGCCCCCACAGTGCCAGATATGCCCCCACAGTGCCAGAGACACATATGCCCCCACAGTGCCAGAGACACATATGCCCCCACAGTGCCATATATGCCCCACAGTGCCAGATATGCCCCCACAGTGCCAGATACACATATGCCCCCACAGTGCCAGATATTCTCCCACAGTGCTAGAGACACATATGCCCCCACAGTGCCATATATGCCCCCACAGTGCCAGATACACATATGCCCCCACAATGCCAGATATTCCCCCACAGTGCAAAATACACACATGCCCCCACAGTGCCAGAAACACATATACCCCAGTGCCAGAATTTGCAACTCACCATTGTTGCTGTCTCAACTCCATCTGCTGCTGCTGGGGGAGGGGGGGCGGGGGAGAGCGCAGTGCATGCCCCTCCTGCCCACACCCTGCAGCCCCAGTCCGGTGCAGGCCGCGCACCTCCTCCAGCTCTCCTGTGCTGGCCGCTGCTTCCAGAATCCAGAACACGGCAGCGGCTACAGGAAAATGTCCGCCGGCCTCCTGCACTGAGGACGTGTCCTCAGTGCAGGGGTCCGGTGGCCATTTTCCTGTGGCCGCGGCCGTGTTCTGGAAGACGCGGCCAGCACAGGAGAGCTGGAGGAGGTGCGCCGCGCGGCCCGCAGCAGATGGCTGGGTAAGCGGCTCGGGGGGCACATGGCACCCTGCCCCCCGGCCCAGCCCGCCCCTGGGTCTGTCACTGTGTCAGGTGGGGGCGGCAGGCAGCAGCTTGCTGGGTTTGCTTCAGCGTGGGCTGGTGAGGCTGCCAGCTGATCCGTGCGGGTGTGGGGACATCCCTTGCACGGGGCATAGAGCCTGGGCTGGCCGGAGATCGAGGCTGTGGGGGGCGGGCGTGGTGTGTAGGCGGGGGGCGGGCTTAGGTGTGCGGGCATTGCAATTGGTGGGCGAGGAGGGGGCGGATCGCATCTGGACCCTTGATTTGTGCAGGCATCATCTGCCTGCTGGTGTTTGGCTCAGGCTGCCATAGAGCCTGGCCTGTGTAGAGAGAGCTTGTGGATGGTGTGGGGGGTGCGGTGTGTAGCCGTGGGGCGGGGTTTGGAGGTGTATGGGCGGTAGTGGTGTGTAGGACAGAGCTGGCGTGTAGAATCTTAGAGCCCTTGGTTTGCAGTGTGGATAACGGTGGACGGGCCTGTCAATCACCCGTGGAACCCCGCCCACCATTCCCTACACTGCTTTGAGTGACGGATCTGGCTAAATATATAAGAGATTATTGTTTTGTCCTGACGACGGGGGAGACCCCGAAACGTAGACAACCAGGCAATAAAAATTGTCCTACATTCACCAGCATCTCTAGTCCCTGAGTGCCCTTCTTCCACTGACTCTGTCTACACGGGCTGTGAGGCCCCTAGGGTTGCACCAGGGCAAGTTACCTTCCTGGACTCATTCTAAGTCCTGGGTGCCGGTCCCTCCTTTGGATATATATATATATATATATATATATATATATATATATATTAGTCATCACAGTCCACAAACCAACAGGTAAGTAGGAATGTGCACTCGGCACTACAGGATCACGCAACGTGGTTTTATTATCCTCAAACGTTTTCGGAGCACAAGGCCCCCTTGTCAGGAAATTAAAGGACATACAAGAAGAAATGCAGTACACTCACATTATGTAGGAGAAGCCGGCCACCTTCCCCGCACACCTCCACAGGTGTGAAAAGACGCCAATCAGCCCTGCCATTCCGTAATCCGCCTAAGCAGACTGACACAGCTAGCAGGTACCATGGCAACACCGCAGCGTTCATCACATCTGATATAGGTGAACAGATCGGGACAGTGTCAGTATCTCCATGATATATGGAGGGGGTGAAGGAATAAATCCTTCAGGTAGGATATGCGCTGAGGGGGGAGCAGCTTAATATAGGGGTTAATGTAGTAGTGAAGTTATGCGGACACAACTGGTGGTCAAGCGCTAGGGGGGAGAGGTGGGGACAGCACAGACCTTGGAGAAGCTAGCCCTATCTTACCCTGAGTATTCTTCTTGAAGTCTGCAGCGTATGTTTGTAGCTGCGGGACTTCGCGGCCGGGTGCTATGACGTCACCCGCCGGCTCCGGCTTCTGTAGCAGATTAGCGGCAGCGTTCTTCTGGGTGGCTGGGGCAGCTTTGTTCTCCTCTCCTGGTGCTCTTAATGTAGCCAACGCGTTTCACACCGCGTGGGTGCTTTTTCAAGGAAAAAGCACCCACGCTTGAAGATAGGGCTAGCTTCTCCAAGGACTGTGCTGCTCCCACCTTAACACGAAAGTGTGTAAACATATATGGTCATTTATTATTTTTATATTTATTTTTATTTTTGAATTTATTTATTAGATTTTTTTTTTTTATATTTTTTTCTATTATTATTTTTTTCTTTTTTTCTATTTTACTTATTTTCTATTTATTTTTATTTCTATTTCTATTTGTATTTATTTTTATTCTTATTTATTTTTATTTCTATCTTTATCCTATTACTCTATTTCTGCATCTCCTTTCCTCTCTCTCCTTTTATTGCAAAGCTGAACACTCGGTCATGCATCGGCCTCTATAACCCTACCCTCCCACAATTTGTTTGTGCTCCCCAGTCTGTCCCCACCTCTCCCCCCTAGCGCTTGACCACCAGTTGTGTCCGCACAACTTTACTACTACATTAGCGTCTCCATGATGTCAGAAATAAAACAAGAATACAAGCATATACATTGTATCAATACGTAAATAAATGTAAACATTATACAGATGAAGCCCTTCTCATTTAGCCTGTTAATTGGATTAAGTGAGTAATAGGATTACTATGCTAATCCACTACTGTATTGTTCTATGTATTGTATTGCTGCTGAGAACAATAGGATAGCCAGAGATAGATATATAAATAGTAATTATTTAGCGTCCAATATTACTATTTACTGCAAGATACAGACAGAGATCACATCAAAGAATTCCACATAATACAATCATTAAGCCCTTTTGGAACTACTGTATCCAGCCTATATATCCATGTCACTTCCAGACGTAGCAGTTTTTTATTACAATCACCAACCCTAGGTGAGGGTGGAACATGGTCTATTTTTTGGTATCTTAAAATACACATTTGATGGTTCCTTGCCTTAAATTGGGCTGCTATGGGTTGGTCGTTTGGCTTCCTCATCAGTGCCGCCTTGATGGCGGACTGATGGAGAGCCATATGTTCCTTGAATTTCATAGCTGTTTTCCCGACGTAGTATAAACAGCAAGTGTAGATGGTCACATATACTACGAATCGGGATTCACAGGTAAGGACGTGTCTAATTTTATATTGTGAGGAATTATGTGGATGGTTAAAGAAATTTTTAGCAATCAAATAGCCACGTCACACAATTCACATTCACAATTACATTAGAACCCGAAAATGAACCAAATCCTGATACCACGGTATGCACTAATAGATTGAGTAAATTCTTGATACGTCTGTAACACGTACAGTTAGTGGCCTAGTCGATCTAAAACATTTCAGATCTTTATCTGTGGCCACAATCGGCCATAATGATCATGGGCAACACTGAACTGGAAGTATCATATGTCGTAATGAGAGGGAAGACTTCAGCAGGCTGTTTAACTACCGGCTTCAATAAATCCTCTCTACGTAATTTAAGCACTTTCTCTTTGGAGCTATATAAAGATTATAATGTATAACCCCTCTCATGGAACTTGTTGATCACTACATCCAACTGATCGGAAAGCTGAGTTCTGTCACTGCAAATCCGTGCAACTCTAATCATTTGAGAGTAGGCAGACCTGCAGACATCCAGGTGTGCAATGGGCAAAGCGGTCGCACTGACCGCCGTGCCCATTGCACACCCGGATGTCTGCAGGTACATATTGGGGACTTGAACAAATAATGCAACAAACAGCCAGAGTATTCACTGTTTGTTTCATTATTCATTTAAGTCCCCAGTGCCGCAGTCATCTATTATTCATTTAAGTCCCCAGTGCTGGTGACCCATCTATGTTTATATATATATATATATATATATATATATACCTTACTCTTGCAGTCCCCGGCACTCCCTTTGCCCCCACACTGGAGGTGTCCTGCTCCGTTGCCCTCCCGTGAAGGTGAAACCTCCTTGTATACTGCATGCGATGACAGGCGGCACTCGGAGACTTCCACAAATAGTGAAAACAGTGAAGCTTCACTGTTTTCACTATTTGTGGAAGTCTCCGAGTGCCGCCTGTCATCACGTGCAGTATATATATGTAAAGATGTGCCCCGGTGCTGGGAGTGCTCTCCTGCTCCCAGCGCCGGAGCAACAGTGTGAGGGGGAGAGGGAGCTGAGTCCCCAGTGGGACCCAGCTCCAGACAGCGCTGGGATCAAGACACCGATCCCAGCTCTAACAGTGCGGGAGGCGAAGCGCCGCTCGCGGCAGTTTAAATCTTATGCCGTTCGGGAGCCAATCATGGCTCCCGAATTGGCGACCAATGGCAGACGGCCATGGCAAGCCAATCAGCACTCGCCGCGCCGTCCCCAAGCTCGCCCCCGGCGTCTGACGTCAGACGCCGCCGGGAGGCGAAGAAGGAAGAGGTCCGCACGCCGGCGGAGCGCAGGAGCACCCTGGCTGAAGAAAGACGATGGCTGGAGACGGAGAAGAGTTCCGGCGGCCGCTGAAGAGGCCAGAAGATGCCGGGACCAAGCCAGAAGATATCCGGAGCCTCCTGGAATAAGAAAGCAAACGGCGCCGCTGCTGGTCCGGACTGGCCAGTGGCAGAAGAAAGAAAATGGCTGCCACCCACGGAGAGGCCGGCGGGGGTGGAAAGCATCAGAGCTGAAGGAAGCTCCCCCCGCGGCCTCTCCCAACCCCAGGTAGGGGCCCCAGGCCACCTACCCCTCCCTAGACCACCGGGTGTCAGGCACTAGGCCCATGGGCACTGTCAGGCCCTTCTGGCCTGTTGGCATTATAGTCAGGCCCGTTTGGCCCGTGGGTAAATGATTGCTGGGCCCTCCTGGCCCTTGGTATTTAGCTGGGCCCTCCTGGCCCTAGGGCTTCCTTTCCCCCCCCAATTAACCGGGCACTAGGCCAGAGGCCCCCATAGCTGGGCACTAGACCCAGGGGCTCAGTTAGTCAGGCCCTCTAGGCCTGTGCCCCATTCAGGCATTAGGCCTGCAGCCACCAACAGGCACTAGGCCTGAGCCACAGCTAGAATAAGTCTAATACAAGGTGACGTTAGTGTGTATAGGCCGGTGCTAGGCCTGCGAGCAGCATTCAGGCCCCTAGGCCTGCAGGTGAGTAGGGAAGGGCTCTAAGCCCAGATTGTGGTTTCCTGTGGGTAGTTGGGATTAAGAGGTGGACGTGCTCCGCGGCAGTCCTCTCGTGGTTCCCCAAGTAGCTAACTGGTACTGTTTAGAGTGAGCATACGCTGGCCAGCTCTAGTCAGGAAGGGAGTACAGTACATCTGAATACAGGCAGAGGGTGAAGGAGCAGTTGGTTGGTAAGGTCTTGTACTGTATTGTATGTTGTTGTCCGTGCAGAGCAAAGTTGTTTAGATTTTCGTAGTTGTGTTGCACCACATACACTTAGTTAGTTCTAGGGCTTGGTGTTGTAGTTATGTAGTCGTGCCACATTTAGGTTTCGTTAGGCTCTGCACGGGTCTGGTGTTTGTCTCCTTACAGGGACCTGTGAGGAGAACCGAGGGTTGGAGTACAAGAGTGCGGATGCAGTACAAGAGTGAGGACGGTGAGTGTCATCTTGTTTGTCCGTCTGTGTGTGTGTGTTCCTGCCTATCTTCCTTACTTCCTCCATCCAGGGCGTACGTGGACCTTGTACCCCATGCAAGGTCAAGGCCTTACCTAGGTGCGCAAGTGCCAATAGGTGACACTCCAGGCTCTGAGGCAGTGCGCCGATGATGATGTTTCCAGGAGCCCAGAGGGTGCCTCTGTAGAGACATCGTGGGACGGAGGGCGCATCGGTCTTCATCCAGGAGGAACAGCTCTCACCTACTCTCCTTCCTCCTAGGTGTTCGTGTCCGGTTGCCGGAGAATTCCAGGACAGTGATTTGGCACGGCCTGAAGGTGAGAGGGTGCGGCGCCAGGTAAGTGGTCCGACGACACCTGCACGGCAGCAGACACCGCACCACCCCTACACCCATCTCACACATATATATATATATATATATATATATATATATATATATATATATATATATTTATATAATGTATTTACATCGCTCTTTGGCTGGAGTGTGCCTTTTCCAGCACACACACACACATTATATATATATATATATATATATATATATAATTAGTTGAAAGTATTTACACAAATAGAGACACACCCATGAGCAGACCGCCCAACCCAAACACTGGTCATGCCCCCACATTATTATGTGCTGGCCACAGCCCTTATTATTGCACATAATAGGCCCTGGATAATTTTCAGCTCCAGGCCCATTTAGACCTTAATCTGGCGCTGATAACAAGATGTTCTCATTAGAAATGGACTACCAGAATAATAGTGAACTGTAGGAATCAATAATAATATGGTACACTAGCTGCCGGTTTAAGGTTATTAAAGGTATATTGATATATTATAAAAAGCAATGGTAACTAAGTTGTTCATTGAGCGCCTTTGGTACTAGTGTGCCCAAATTAAAAATCCAACGTGTTTTTAGTTAAAGCAAACGTTTACCACGGTCTCCCCAGGGCCCGGTGCAAGTCACCGGAGCGCCCCAGGCGAGTTGGGGTGGGGGCGCCCCGGTGCCGGGAGGTGGGGGGGCGGTGGTGGTGGGGTACCTGTGTAAAAAACTTGCGGCGCCGGCGTCCCTGCAGTGTTGGAGCGGGCAGGGGTGTCCGTGCCGCGGGGGTACCTGCGGCGCTGTCATTGTGTATAAAGCTGGCGGCGGCCGGCGGGGTCCCTGCAGTGAATAGAAAATAACTAGCGCTTCCCGCGCCGCCGCGCGCATAGCGCTAGTTATTTTCTATTCACTGCAGGGACCCCGCCGGCCGCCGCCAGCTTTGTACACAATGACAGCGCTGCAGGAACCCGGTGGCACGGACACCCTTGCCCGCTCCAGCACTGCAGTGACGCCGGCGCCGCAAGTTTTTTACACAGTTCCTCCAGGTGCCGGTGCCCTAGGCAAATGCCTAGAGCTGCCTAGTGGTGGCGCCGGCCCTGGGTCTCCCCCTTTTTTTTTGTTCCGGAATTTGATCAATTATATCTTAATGATTCCAGGCTATGTTTCTGGCTTGAAAAGTGTTTGTCCACTGGTTGGTCTGCTGAGCCTTCAGACCACTGGCTTGCGGTGGAGTGAGGCAGGTGAGGCGCAGCCTTTCCTGTCATACTACCGTATATGTCATAGTTTTGAATTTAAAAAGTATGTCAAAAATACAAAAGAATATATAGAAAAAATTCTTGTCTTTATTATTCTAATCATTTTTATAGTCAAAACTCTGGAGTAAAAAGTCTATGGCAGGTTAGGCAGTGCCTCACCTTGCTACCTTTTCTGCACATCTCTTATCAAAACTCATCAAATCTCTGGCAGTGACTGCTGCACATGTGTATAATGCCGGCATGTACCCCATGGCTCATATATTGTGTGCAAATCTGGCTCTGGTACTTGCCAGGGACTCCTTAGCCATTTACCTCACCACACGTCCTCCCATGCAGCTCTTATGGCTGCTCTATGTAATGCAAACCTTGGAATAAACAAAGGAGATATCGCCGCTTCATGTCCAACTCAGACTCATCAGCAGACAATACCAGTGACAGAGAAGGCTATGCAGCAAGCTTCCCTTTAGGAGTCAAGACAAGAGGCCAATTATCAAAGAAAACAGACACAACAGCTGACCACAACCTCCCTCAACCATCTCCAATGTTGGAGTGAAGATGGCGGTTGCTGCGGGGGAACTTATATCTCGCAAGAATCTGACGCCAGGATTATGATGTTTTGCCTTTTTTGCGAGCTGAGCTTGGTGGGAAATACTGAACGGCTCTTGGATCACAGTTCGAATCTCTGCTGTTTGGTAGCAGCCGGATTTCATGCCCAGCACGTGATGGTAAATGGGAGGCATGGCTCTCAGTGGGGGAAGGGGCAGTTGGGAGTCCCATGCAATGCTGGTGAGTAAATATGTGATTTGGTCTGTTATTTATACCATCATATCTGTGCATTGTAGAAATATGGCCAAAAAGCGACAAAATATTCTATTCAGACCTGCTCTTTGAGCAGCTAATTTGTCCCGTTTCCAATGGTGAGGGACTGTACATAGGCGATAATGCGCATATGCAGACCCCCAACTACAAGCGCCTTTGGCAAATTTTTCCTTCACCAGGCACTTGCTGCCTGATTGACAGTTCCTGGGTGGACACCCGGTGTTTAATGGGCGCGCCCACAAAAATGGTGGGCACGCCCATAGAAACAATGGATGGGTACCAGGGAACGCAGGCATTCTCCTGCCTGCTCAGGGTGGACCGATTACATCACATGACATCAGCAATCACCCCCAATTTGGACTTTAGCGTGCAGTAGAAAAGTTAATCCTGGGCTACAACCATCGAATGATCTTTCTTCTGTGTGGGCGCATGCGAGCAGATGTGTAAGCATACACATCCACTCGCAGCATAACAAGGGCAGGGGATTTGGCTGGCAGTGGGAGACGTGCGTTCTCCAGAGCGGCATTATCCTGTTCGCTAGGCTCCGAATATACTCAGCCTAGCAAGCATATCTGAATTGGGCCCAAAGTGTGAATAAGATAAAGTAATTGTTGGGCAGTTAAAAAAAGAAAATGAATAAGTAGATCAGCATCATGAGATGTTGTTTAAGGATGCAGATTTATCCTTCCTCTTGTTCCTGTGAGAAAATCCGCTGCAATTCTACTGCACTCAATATATTCACAATTATTGCCCTTTGCAAAACTGTAAAAAATATAGAAGAGCAAAAAATAAAATAAGTTATAAACATATTTGAGATATAGAGGAAGATAACATATTTATAGCATACAATAAATATTCAGTAGTTTTCACGCAGAACAGTATCTTAGAGTTTTATTTATGAAGCGTTGATTTGTAAATTCTGGTGCTTTAGATCTTGTTTGTTATTGATATTTAAAAGAGCAATGTTGTTATAAACAAGACACAGCTAGTAAAAGTATTGCCCTTTTAAATATTGGGCATAAACATTTTTACGACCCAATGTTTTGGAAAATGAACACCATAGAGTCTCCAGTGATTTTTGTCTGTGTATGATCTTGATCGTTCAAGATTAATTTGATGTTGGGTGCAGTGGCGGAACTTGTGATTGGTTGATTCCGGTGCAAAAATATAATTTGGGACCCCCTCCTCCACTCCAACCCAAGTTCCTAGTATGCCACACAGCAGTGGGTGTCAGCAGGGGGCCCTTAGTCCTGAGGGGCCCTGGTGCAATGCACCTTCTGCACCAATGGTAAATCTGTGTTGGGTGTTTTTTATAAATTTTGTAGTCCTACAGAGGTGTCCTCATAGACTGTGTCATAACTCGTGCCAACCAGCCCCTCTCGGTGCGCCAGGTCCTGTTACAACTTTTTGACAATTAGCATCTCATTTGCATAAGTGGTACTTATATATTAGTTGGGCCTCCAATTAGCATATGGATGGTACCGTAGGGAAGTCACATCTCATCACATCGCATGGGCCATTTTAAGGGCATGCGATGCGATGCGATTTTTTCATGTAATTTATTTTATTTTATTTTACACCACAATATCGCATCGCACCTCCCACAAAATCGCATGAGATCGCATGCAATTTTACATTAGGTATACAATAATATGATTGTATTTCCTAAAAATAGCTTTTACGCATCTCCCCACCCCGAAGCGTGCCAAGCACAGCGAGTCCCATGAGGGGTACCGGAACGTATTCTCCAACCTTTTCATACCCCCACTATCCACGTCGGCGTGGAGTTGATTTTATATAGTGTGGCGGACAGTGGCAAACGCAGGATTTTCAGAAGGGGGTTTCCAGAGGGGCGGAGCAAAGCACAGAGATGGACACTTAGGTGACCCAGTATATGCCGGGTCAGGTAAAGTATAGATAGACCAAATATATATAAATAATAATAATAATTAAAAATATATATACATATATATATATACATACATACATACATACTGTGGAAGTCGAGTTGCACACACGCCATTTTAGGATAGTATGGCCGCCATTTTGGTTCGCAGAGTTGCGCAAATAAAGTTTCCATACCCGAGTATGTGTGACAAAGTGGACCAGAAGAGTAGCCATACTATCACACATAAATTCATAATAACATACTTACACTAAATGAAATATAGTTAAAGGTTTAGAACGCCACACATAGCTTAGTTAGCATTGCATACATCTGTCTGTATAATGTTTAGTACCGTTCCGTTCCGTTTCATGTGCGCAGAATTCCGGTCATTGCGAATATTTCGCAATACATACGGTCCGATAGTTATGGACAAAATCCATAACTCAAAGACAGTTTCTGTTGAAAAGAGTGTAACAAAGGAATCTACTTAAATCCGGTTTTGACTGCTATTTACGATCCCTGCCGACGATACTAACAAACAAAGGACTACTAAAGTTCACTCCCCTGCACCTAGTCAAACCAGGTGTATCATCTTACCCCCCAATCACAGTGGACCTGACATACGATCTCTGACCAATAGGAATGGCCTTTGACCTCCCCCTTCTGACCCTATAAGATAGGTGACCCAGGGCTGCCTCGGTCACTTCGGCACATCTTTCTTTCCCTGACCTTCAACCGGGCTATAGTTCAATCCTGAACGATAGCGAGCTCTGACCGGACTGCGCTTGGCATATTTGATGAGACGGTAACGGTTGCATTCACGGTACTTATTCTTATTGTATTGTTGGCTGATTGTATCCTGTATCTGTTTCTCTTCCCCTTAGTATAGCCTGATTATAGTATTTATTGTTAGTCTACTGCATTACCTGTTAAACCTGTATTTTCCATTCCTGTAACCCCCTTTTTGTCCATTAGGGACTTAAATACAACCTTTCTTGCAGAGTTCTTATCTCCTTACTTCTATACTGTGGTTTGTGTCTGTTATTCGCATTTAGCGATAAAGGTATATTACGGACACTGTCCTTAAAGGTATATTCGCAGATTAGAGACGAAGTACTGCGAAGGGATCTCTGTTCGAGGTATTGGTTCTTGGTTGTATAATACACAATAAAAGGTACGCTACGCTGCGCTACGTTTTGTTCGCACGTAGTTAGGTATAAAGGGTACGCAGGTTACGGACATAATACGTAATCTACGCTTTTCACTTATTGTTACTTTGGTCATATTTATACACCATTAACAATTGAGGGCTCGTCCGTCCGTTTCACATTCCGGAACTCAGTACCAGGCGTGCGGCCCGACCTATACCAGCAAAAGGGTGGAAGTATTATTATCCATTGCTGGATAGGCCGGGTCCGCGGCGGTGCGGGGTTCGGGAAGTGCTAGCGCTGAACCCGAAGCACAATAAGTGAAAGCCACGTGTTTTAAAGTATATCATATCTAAGTGTTTAGTTAACTGTACTTCTGCCTGCCACAAGTAGTTTAACGGGGTATAGTGTCTTGGGTTGCTTGTTTATTACAGTATATGTGCCACGTGCGATAAAGTTCGCACACGTGGCCTGTGTTTTATTATAGTACATAGAGGATCCCTTCTGTGCAAAACTATAACTTTTATTGTTAGTTACTGCAGGGTCAGGGACTCCGCCACGTGGCGATAAGTTCTGGGCCTTTTACAGTAACGTAAAGCGTCTATTGTGTATTACGCAAGGTGCGCGCGCACGTGCCCATATCGGGAAATTTTCGCATCTTTGTACGTGATTTACGGATTAAGTGCGGGATTTATTTCGCATCTTGATACGTAACTTTCGGACGGAGTTAAGGGATTTATTCCGCATTTAGGCGCAATTACTGCGTATAGCGAAACCCGAGCGCAACCTTGCAAATACACTATAGAACACGTGGGTGGCCGATTTCATCGGCGGCCTGTGAACAACGCACGTACACACGTGGCTGTTCATTGGTACTGCACATGCAGCACACATAGGAACTCAAAGGTGAACAGTATTGAACCACTAGCTTTATTTAAACAGTATAGTAATATACTGTGGATAAGGCGGTGATTAATAAAAGAAAATACGTTTTTTTCTTTTTGTTCATTTTTCAAAAACAAGCAACTCAAGCATTATTTTAATAGATTTCTATAGCTTATTATTAGGGATTTATACCTGCATAAGTATCTAGTGAAAAGCTACCAGCCTGGGAAGATTTTCTGTACAGAAATATTTCAAAAATAAGCATAAGACCAAGGTGTAACTAGCGCCCAGTGTGAAACATAACTGAGGCGAATGGGTGTGTGACGGCACGACTCAAGCGCAGTGTAGTCCAGTGTAGGACAGTCCAGTTAGGACAGGGTTCACGTGACGACGTGCCCATAGGAACTGCCCCTTCAGTGGAACTGATCCGCTAGGAGGGTACAAGAAGATACATCGGAACCCAGTGATCCGATTAGCTACTTTAGAAAATCCAGTTTTTGGGGGTACAGGAAAACAAGTTTGTTGTACCCTGGAAAAATTAGGCCGCACCTTGCAAGTTGACTAGAAGTTCGCTGCTAGTTGAAAGACTTGGTGATTGAGTATCATACCTCGTATCCTTCGCACCCACTTGATTGTGGGACTGTTCTAGGAAGCTGTAGAAGTGAGTGGTTGGGGAGCTCTCAGACAAGTAATAACCCACCGGTATCTATTAAGCTGTGAATGTTTATTCCTGTAATTATGGGTAATAACGGGTCACGCTGTGATAACGTGCATGTTAGGGAGGAAGCAAGCCGACCAAAAGGATCGGCGGCTTTTATTATGTGCTGTGAGCACGGTGAACGAGCAGTTGTTTACCAAAATAAATGGAGAAAAATGACACAAGGCAGCAAGTTAGAATTTCCCAGTGTTGGTAGCTTCGATCCAGAAATCTTATCGGCAGTAAAAGATGAAATATGTCTACTCTCCAATCGTAAGAAGAGAGTTAAGCACATAGAAATTCTTAAATTGTGGCAGAAGGAAGGGCAAGAACAATGGGGAATCAGATGTATGGCAGTGACAGATACAATCAGCCACAATAAAAATGCAACCGTAGCCGCAACAGCTCCCCCACCCCCATATGTGCCGAAGGGGTTAATGACTAATAAGCAAGACAGTAGTAATAATGTAACTGTTGCTAACTTGTACCCTGTTTTTACCCCCTATAAGCAAGATACAGATCCACAAGGGGGATTCCTGACATCAGCCATCCCTTGCGAAGCTAGCGGAAAGGAGAGAGAGGCTGAGACAGCCCAAGCTGCTGCTGCCATTCTGGTCGAGGAGATGGCTGATGCCAGGAACACGATTGGAGACACAGGTAAGTACACACAACACAGCACAGAGATAGTTGCTCCTGGGATGTTGTCCAATGGTGCAGGGGGGATACAGATCCACCCTCTGCACACAGTGGAACCTCCTTGTGGACGGGGAGACGGGGATGAGGTAATGCCTGTAAAGGATAGTGACATGCACAATACATGGACACGATTGGAACGTCATTCAATCATAAAAAATTTCCCTGATCCCAGCAAAGATCTGGCAAAGTGTCAGAAATTTGTAAGGGAGTGAGGAAATTCAGATGAGCCCACCAATAAGGATTGGCGATATATGTTGAGAGCTTGCCTCCCTTCACACATAGATGTCCAGAAGTTCATTCGAGACAGTGGTGTGGAGGGCGATAAGATTTTAACTGAACAGGGCAACCAGGAAAATATACGCCTAATAAATATACAATTGGGTGTATATTTCCCAGCGACGGTTGAAAATACCCTAGGGTTCACCATCACACAGAAAGATGGTGAGTCCACCAGCGGATATTTCAACCGTGCTTAACAGGCGTTGCCAAAACACTCTGGTATCCCCAGCCCCAGGGACAACATACACCTTAAGGGAGGGATTGTCTCTGTGCTGATACAAGGTCTTAGGGAAAATCTGAGAACCAACATAGAAACCATTCACCCCAACTGCAGACAGATGTCAATACACACTTTAAAGAAATCTGCTGTTGATCTGGACAAACGATTTATGACAGAAAGACAAAACCAAACGGTATGTTTCAAATGTGGAAACAAAGGACACATAGCCAGACATTGCAGGGTAAGTAACCATAGGAAACATAACACATATGTAAGTAACTGGGAGACACAATGGGAGAAGACAGGTAGGTCTCAACACATAGCCATAGCCCCACCTAGTAGCCAACGCCGCCCTAAGCATGACACATATATGCAAACAGGGAGTAGGACACACATACACCCCACATCCAGGTAACATAAGACAATATCTGAGGGAGGAGCCTCAGATATGGGTAAGTGGAATGGTTTAAATATAAAGGTTTTTTTTGTATCAAACCCGTTAACAACATTCCCTCCTGGTCTAGGTTGTGCCAAGCAAATAGCAGTTACAATTGGGGTAACAGGAAAGGTGCAGCAATACCCATTGGTAAAACAAATAGAGATCATAATCGGGCCCTTGCATATCAAATGCTCTGTCTTATTGACTGCAGCGGCTACGATTGACCTTCAAATTACAGAACTACCTTGAAAAATAAGTTATGTCTGCTACTGGACTCCAGAGAATTCATAACTTAGAGACAACAGGATCAGTATGCACAAACTAGATGCAAAATTGTTAGATATACCCCCATGACTAATGCTGCACTGTACTGTTATAGATTTTTTTTTTTTTTCCCATCTAAGGTAGCTAAAAACTACAGCACAAATACCGAGTTCCCTTTGAACTAAAGATGGGAAGGACACAGGATCAATGGCAACAATAGCTTCAATAGAAACCCTGTTAAAAACAGAAAGTATAGCGCCCCAAAGTACAGCTTCACCATTTGAAATCTGAGGTTGAGCTGGAAAAATACCCAGTGAAATAACAAGGTTCCCAAAAGAGAACTTTTAGCTAAATACCCCTAGACACAGCCCATTAGTCACAACCACACTGGGAAAGAGAAAGAGGGAGGGCTTACAAATCAGAACAGGAGTTGAAAAGGGTAAGAACCAAATATTTGAGAGCCAATTCCCCCATAGTGCTAAATCCTGGTGTCATAAAAAAAAAAAAAAAAAAAAATAAAAGAAAAATTTCCTGTTGAAAATAAATGTACACATTACTGTCATTAATATTTTCTACCCTTTTTGAGTTTCTCTCTCTCTTTTTCCAATTTTTTCTCCTTCCCCTACTCTTCTGTTCCAGAAACCTCAGAGAGCCACCAAGCCCCTCCCCCGGGTCTTGCAAGATCGCACACTGTCCTTACGGCCCACAAATGGGTAAATACCAATACAATGGGTTAATGATCTATTGTTATGTCCTTTCCTCATCCACAACACCAGCAGATGGCGATAGACAACTTCTGGTGTATCCTCCTGAGGCAGGACATAAGGTTTCTCAGGACGGATTGCGGTTGCGCCTGAACAAAGGGGAGGGGGGAGGGGAAAATCTGGGACACATTAGTAACCATAAACCCACAAATCATAGAAAAATAGTTCGAAGAATCTGTCGCACTCCCAGCAGAGAAATACAATTGTGAATATCTGGTACCCCATAAAGCGAGTAGTCACAATATAGATATTTTTCAGTAAATCTTGAACAAAGTCCCAATAACTCTAAGCATTACTCCTAATGTTACCCAGGGCAACCACAGCCACCATCTTGTGAAAAGCAGTCCAAGTAATGCACAAAGCATTCCCCTTCTACAAGAGAATGAAAAGGGTTGTAAAATGCATTTACATATAAATAGGTGCAATCACAATACCCATGTCTTCACAGACAGATGTGGATAGTAAAGAAGGAGAAACAGGCCTGATTACAGCCTTTGACATGGGTATGACTGACACAAGAGATCATGTGATTTAGAATATTAGACCTGCTGAGGGGGAGACAGATATAGTGACGTAAGAAACCTGGTGATGCCAGCCTGACCAATGTCGTACTGCAGTGTACAATTAAACCCTATTATTTGAGCACTTCCTACTTGTCTACACAGTGTAGTTGCCATAGCAGTACTGGTAAACAAAACTGAGAATGTGGTGTTGGGGTGTGTTTTAACTGTTTATGCTCCTCATATAGTCTGGACACTCCTAAAATTCTGCCTAAACATGTGAAAAATATTCATCAGCCAAGTCCACTAAACGGGAACTTGCATTGATGTTACCAGTAAAATGGGTAATATTGTAATCCCAGCAACACTCTTACCGGGTGTGCCCTCCAAGGCACAAAGGGTGGAGTGGTGCTGAGGTTGCTGGAATGGTGGAGTTTAGGGGGAGCCGAGACGAATATGATTGCATGACATGTTTGAATCAGACCTTTTGCAGCATGCCCCCAAAGGGTGGTAACAACCCATTGGAAGAGGAAAATCATTTTCTTTCCACAACACAGAGAGGGGAAAATTGTACACTGGCTATACCGTAATAGATGGAGAAGGCATAGTAGAGGCTGAACCCATTGGACGTCTCACTCAGCAACAGCAGCCTCATTAGTAGTACTGCGGGCTGAGAGAAAAACAGCCAATATTCATGCCGACTCCAAGTACGTTTGTTGGGGTAATACAGAAGATCTTAGGCCCTATGGCGCCTCAGAGATGTTTTGTTTCAGTAGCTGGCACTCCAGTGGCGCAAGCATTGTAAGTTTAAAAGATTCCTGACAGTCACACAGCTGCCGGACAGAGTGGCTGTTATCAAGTGTAAAGCCCACATCTTCGATAAGGATTCAGTGTCACTTGATAATGGACATGCTGGCAAGGCAGCTGGGTGAGCCATGCGCTCTGCGGATAATGTTTGTGTTCCCCCTGTAAATGTCAGTGTATTCACATAGAAATACAAGATTTGTGTCCCCTGCAGGAGAAGCAGTCTGGAAGCCGAAGGGATGTGGACAGGAATAGAAAGATGGACAAGGAAAACCAGTGACTCTGAGAACATGCCAAACTGTCAGGGCAGAGATAGCCCATGGCCTGACTTGTCTTGACAGAGAAGGTATGTGGAGAATTAGTCCGAAATTACTGGTGTACCCACAGACAGGTAAGACGACAGGATCATGCCTTACTTGTCTGGGGGAAAGAAACTGCAACGGCTGTTCCCACAGAGCCATCTCCACATCCCTCCTCCAGCAGGATCCTCTGCAGGTAATACAAAATTGGCTTTGTACAGTCCACTCTAGAAGCATTCTAGTTATTTATTTACTTATTTTTTATATATATATATATATATATATATATATATATATGTTGACGTTTGTGTGTATAGATATGGCAGCCCAGAAGCACCCTTGAGTATGCAAAAATATATATGAAAGGTTTAAGTCATGTGTGAACCTTTAGGGACTGATGGTACACCCCATAATCTCTTTTTGTAGTAGTAGAATCACTCTCAGAACTCCACCTCATTTGTCCCCATCGAAACATTGCTTGGAGGGCAGCCACAGGTTATGGTAATCCCACAAGGAGATCCTAGACCACAAATGCAAGTGATGTATCCACACCTGGAAAACTGCAGCAAAAGGACTTTGTTGACACCTGTTGTGAACTGTCATAACCATGAACCAGGAGATGTTGTTGTTTCCCCTGCTTTGCCATATACAGGTTGCTTGATAGACCTTTGGAAAGAACCACCCCAAGTCTTGTTGACCAGCACTACCTCAATAACAAAGTCGCAGAGAGAGAGATTCGGGTACGTTCGTTCTACTGCCAAAAGACCAGAAACCCAGAAGGTCCTTACACCCCAGGGCGAAAGAAAGAAATCGCTAGAGGCACCATTTCGGGAGGACTGGAGAGCAGCTAAGGTCAAGCAACCTGTACAAACTACAAAAGGGACTGTGACACACCCTACTGGTAACAGGTTGGAAGGATCACTAACAAGTTTTTCCTTTCTCAGTTTTCTCTATTGTTGTGGGTCCTATTCTTGTCCCCCACCACCATCCGTTCTTATCTTCAAAGTCAAGGATACTGCCGCCGCACTGCTGCCAGGCATTGGACAGACGATACAGAGTTCTGAGAGTGTGTTACCCGTCCCAGTTTAGGTCAAGGTAGAATCTATAAACTTGACACATTACCCAGGACCGGATGTTTGATAATGATAATATCAACATACTTAAAAGCATACCAAAAAGAGAGACAACAAAGAGTTCAAGGGTCTGTTGTCACAAACAATACCTACCAAAGGATGCCGTATCTGAAAAACAATTGTATATAGTGTAACCACCCCTGTTTTTATTTTTATCCCAAAATTGTACATTATCCTTCGTGACCCTGAGTAGATTGTTCGATAAATGCGGCCCATCGTTTATCCATGATCCTGGATCGGCCAAGAGCAGATGGTTTACTCCCCTTATATGTTTAATTTATGGATCCCAATTTCTCTGTTAGGATTATGAATTTCTGTATTGTCGTGTAAAAGGTTTTGTATTGTAACAGTTTTATATTTACTGTTAAAGGGTGGACTGTGGAAGTCGAGTTGCACACACGCCATTTTAGGATAGTATGGCCGCCATTTTGGTTCGCAGAGTTGCGCAAATAAAGTTTCCATACCCGAGTATGTGTGACAAAGTGGACCAGAAGAGTAGCCATACTATCACACATAAATTTATAATAACATACTTACACTAAATGAAATATAGTTAAAGGTTTAGAACGCCACACATAGCTTAGTTAGCATTGCATACATCTGTCTGTATAATGTTTAGTACCGTTCCGTTCCGTTTCATGTGCGCAGAATTCCGGTCATTGCGAATATTTCGCAATACATACGGTCCGATAGTTATGGACAAAATCCATAACTCAAAGACAGTTTCTGTTGAAAAGAGTGTAACAAAGGAATCTACTTAAATCCGGTTTTGACTGCTATTTACGATCCCCTACTAACAAACAAAGGACTCCTAAAGTTCACTCCCCTGCACCTAGTCAAACCAGGTGTATCATCTTACCCCCCAATCACAGTGGACCTGACATACGATCTCTGACCAATAGGAATGGCCTTTGACCTCCCCCTTCTGACCCTATAAGATAGGTGACCCAGGGCTGCCTCGGTCACTTCGGCACATCTTTCTTTCCCTGACCTTCAACCGGGCTATAGTTCAATCCTGAACGATAGCGAGCTCTGACCGGACTGCGCTTGGCATATTTGATGAGACGGTAACGGTTACTTATTCTTATTGTATTGTTGGCTGATTGTATCCTGTATCTGTTTCTCTTCCCCTTAGTAGAGCCTGATTATAGTATTTATTGTTAGTCTACTGCATTACCTGTTAAACCTGTATTTTCCATTCCTGTAACCCCCTTTTTGTCCATTAGGGACTTAAATACAACCTTTCTTGCAGAGTTCTTATCTCCTTACTTCTATACTGTGGTTTGTGTCTGTTATTCGCATTTAGCGATAAAGGTATATTACGGACACTGTCCTTAAAGGTATATTCGCAGATTAGAGACGAAGTACTGCGAAGGGATCTCTGTTCGAGGTATTGGTTCTTGGTTGTATAATACACAATAAAAGGTACGCTACGCTGCGCTACGTTTTGTTCGCACGTAGTTAGGTATAAAGGGTACGCAGGTTACGGACATAATACGTAATCTACGCTTTTCACTTATTGTTACTTTGGTCATATTTATACACCATTAACAATACATATACATACAGGGGCGTCAACAGCAGTGTAGACCCCTGGGCATAGCAATGTATTGGGGCCCCCTACCGATCCTCCAGCGGTAGGGGTGGGGGAAGCTTTGATGTCACGCGGGTGGTAGGGGGTATTATATCAACCGCTCAGCATGTAGGGCCTGGATCAGTAATTTCCACTAATTACCCCTTTACTGCACAGATGGTGGGAGATGAGGTGGGAGAAGGGGGCATTGGGCTGAATGAAGGGGCCCTGATACATAACTTCCAGGGTGGTAGAGGATGTTTAATATGCAGAGGAGGGGTGTATAGTGGAGTGGGCTTATTATTCACAATTTTCTGGTGGGAGGACAGCTTGCTTGACTGCAAATATCTCCAGTTCCCGAAAATAGATTTCTTAGATTTTAATGGAATTAAAAACTAGAGAATCCATCCTACCAAATGGTATTGGGGACTAGGGGATTAGAATTCAGGAGGCAGAGCAATAGGCCAACGAGTATATAAAACTACATACCAGGTGTGTGGAGCTGGAGCAGTAACCAGCTGCTGGAAGGCTGATATCTCTGGTTCTGGGCACAGTAGAGACAAGCTACTTATGTCCATCAAAGGGGGAGAGTCCCAGGTTTTGGAATATACCCTGATAAAAACTCTAAATCAGACAGAACCTGAAATATCTGACTGGGAATAACAATTAACAGGCTTGGATGGGGACCACTGCTTTGAAGTCAGATATCTCCGGTTCCCAATGGCCGATTTTTAAAATTCTTATACCCATGGAAAGAGAGGACCCTCAGCTTTCAGCTGAGTGCCCTTAGACTCATGGGGGGGTTTCTGGGTACTCAGAAACCCCCCCTGCGTGCGCTACTGGCGGATTACTTTACATGTATTCCGCGTGCGCTCGCCACGCTTCGGGCTCGGTGGCTCGCTGCGCTCGCCACACTATATGAAATCAACTCCGCGCCGACGTGGATAGTGGGGTAATGAAAAATTCGGAGGACGCGTTCCGACCGCCGCTCGCCACGCTTCAGGGTGGCGTGGATAGTGGGGGGGGGGGGGGAGGGGTGCGTTAAACCTATTTTTCGGACATACAATCTTATTATTGTATACCTAATGTCATGGCATCGCACACCCTATAAATTCGCATGCAATTTAAAATCGCATGCAATTTTGCGGCAGATGCGATGGCCCAGGAAAATCGCATCGTATCGCACATCGCATGGCCCTAAAATGGCCCATGTGATGCGATGCGATTTCACTACGCAGAATAGCCCACTAAGCAAATTGCTTAGTGGGCACCCAACTAACATATAAGTACCGCATAAGTAAAACAACTGGATGTAACAAAATGACTTGCTCGATTACACTTTGATGTGTGCCACTTGTACATCTGTCTTCTAATTAATGTGTATATGAAGCAGTGGCGTATCTATAATGGGAGTCCAAGAGGGGGCCCACACCATGCACCATATTTGGTAATACTTACCCTCTGGAGTCCATTGGCAGCAGCAGGAGCACACGCGCAGTGGAGCCTGATTACTCTAGCTCAGACTTCACATTGCGGAGGAGGTTCACAGTAGGGTCTGAGCACTAGAGCACTATCGGCCCCTCCTCACTCCTTCTAACATGTATTCCTGGATTTTAACATCAATTTCAAATTCAAACGTTACACTATTGGCCCGCTTTAAACTGGTTCGTATTTCCCCAACTTTTTTTACTTTTTGTGCCTCTATAATCTGTTTATAAAGCACTCATCTCAAATTTAAAAAAATACACAGTAATGTGTGGAATTGTTTATCCTGCCCTGTCACCTCTTACAAAGTATTCTGCCAGTAACTGGCTATTCAGAAAGGTATAAGAATCCTCATTTTCCATTGTTTGCCAACATTTTTTATACTTAAAAATGTGTTATTTTCTGCTACTTTGTTACATACCACTCTCTAGAAACTACTGCGCTAGAGAGGTCAGTGACCCCACATTTGATGCAGAAGGTTGTCAAATATACTTCAGTCTAGGTAACCTGTATTATTCCTTGACATCATAATCATTTTTTCATCCAAATCAATTATTATTTTCAACCTCTGACTTTATTATGAAGCTTTTTTTCAAAAATGTTTTTGCTGTTTAAGAAGGAGACTGGATATCAAAGCTAAAACCACAAAACTTGTAGAAGTTAGTAAAGTTGCAGTTAACTTCAAGTGGTGGTGGTGTTGCCCATAACAACCAATCAGATTTATATCCCGCGATGTCAGCTGCCCCCCCCCAGAAGCCGCGTCACTGCCGAATTTCCATGGGAAAAATAAATGCGCTTGCGCATAGACCAAACATTGCTCCCCCGTGTGAATGCAGGGAGCCATGGTGGGATTAGAATCAAGCCCTATAGCCAGAATCAATGTAAGAAGGGTCCATTACTAGCTTATTCAGGATCGAGCTGTATATAAAACACAAAGAACAAGATTAACGAAAATGAAATAAACTCCATTGCTTAATATTTTGGTAGTGTATTTTTCATGATTTTATAAATAATTCTAAAACTGAAGTACAAATCAATTACAGAAGCAGCTGCAGCCAAAATATTGTGAAGGAGAAACTGAGCGCTTTGTTTTCATGTGCACAGTTATTACGACATCAATATTTTATTGAAATATTTGCGCGCTGTCCCCAAACGTCCACGGTTATGACTCACGGGCCTATTACATCTGTGTTGGGTTTTTTTCAAACATCGCTCAGTGTCTATGTTACTGAGATTATTATTCTGATTGTCTGTTCAGTCCCCATTGTCCTGACAAATTTGTTTAGCAATATTTTAGATGGCAAATTGCAGGGTATGTTCTTTTCAATATGTGCCTTGGAACACATTGACATTTAAAAACATTCATCAAAACTTAATGTTTTACTTTCCATAAAGTAAAGTTCAACACAGCATTTCAATAATATGCTGACAAAATACATTAAGTCTCTACCTGGTAGAAACAGTGGCTGCTCAGGTTTATTTTATTTTTTTTAAATAAGATTTATAATATGTAAATATTGTGAAAAGGATCAAATACACTGGATAAGAAATAAACTTCTGTATTTATTTCCAGCGTACAGGTGATTACAGCTTGGCATTTCAGATAATAGCTTAGCAGTAGGGAAGCCAATCCCGGGGCATTTTTTCTATCCCGGGATTCGGGATTGAAAAATGCTCAATCCCGGGATCCCGAGATTGGCTTTCCTAATAAAAAGACACCCTGGCTGCCCCACATTTACCTTCATTTGAGGGTGCAGCAGGGTTGCCAGGAGCCCAGTTGCTGGGTGGGGGGACGGGTCGTCCATGCTCCTTGTTGGGTGCGGGCTGGCATGCTGGCTGGGTGAGCGGGTGGATTTGCTGGCTGGGTGGGTGGGCTTGCTGGGTGGGCGGGTTCCTTGCTGGGCGGGCGATTTCCTTGCTGGCTGGGTGGGCGGGTTCCTTGCTGGCTGGGTGGGCGGGTTCCTTGCTGGCTGGCGGGCGGGTTCCCTGCTGGCTGGGCGGGCGGGCAGCGCAGCATCACACTGCCGTACGCAACCTCTCTGCCTGCGCAGCGTGACCTCTGATCTCGTCACACTGCGCAGTGCTGCCGGGAGAAGTCGAGTGATGCTCAGACGCTGCCCGGCATTAGACTGCGCGCATGCGCAGTCTAATCCCGAAATCTCGGGATTGGAAACTCCAATCCCGGGATTAAAATCCCGGCGTTTTGGGGGCCAAATCCCGCCGATCCCGATCCCGGGATTGGCCACCCTACTTAGTAGGTTACAGCAGCCAATGCAGAGTCTTTATAATGTCCCAAGCATAGTCCCCACACCCCAACACCCCAAGCCTATTGCCCAGCCACTAACTGGCATTGGGGACACTGACCCTCTGCCCTGAACAGATATTCAACAGCAAACCACAGGTGTTGTTAATTAGCCAAACAATTATTCAAATCATATCTAAGGAAAAAGCTGGACTGGATCTTATATATTGTCGTCTCTGTAATTAAAGGGTCTTTCTTTGTCCCTCATTGTTCATAGACCAAGTGTAGACTTTATTTTGTTCATAATACTCTTATACTTCACTGAACTTTTTAAACTTAATTAAGTCATTCTTATATTGATCGATTTGTGTCTGCAGCTTATCAAGCCGGATAGTTGAAGTGTCTTGAAAAAGCAGAGTTTTAAGAGTGGACTTCTCAATCACTAGTACTAATAAGTCCATGGAGCACTTGTTTAGGATAGAAATCCAATCATGGGAAAATAACATGTTATAATGGACAATAATAGGTGTTTTTCTATTCGGGAACCCTCTAGGTATAACTTTCTCTCTGCAACAATGCAATAAATTGAAGACATAATATAAAAAGTCTGCGTCTTATTTTCTTTAATTTAACCAATTTTTATATAACTCCTCATAGATGATAATTCACTGTCGTCAGGGTCAGGTTAAGGGGGCCTCAGGGGCTCGAGCTAGGGTGCCCCGATGGTCAGCATGTATTTTCAATTTTTGTGCATGGGAGTGTGATAGTGCTACAGCTTCACCTATCTGCCAATGTGACAATGATTAATGGTGCTGAGCATCGGGTGTCAAGGTACAATGACTGCACAAGTGCACAGAGCATTACTGGGAGTTGACTAAATCCCATGAGACTGCACAAGAGGTCAGAGGCTGAGAGGCTTCTGCTGAGCTCTGATTAGTGGAGCTCAGTGGCGTAAGTTTGTCCCATTTGCCCGGAGACAAGATGAATATTGGTGCCCCCACACACACACACAATGTTTTTCAAAATATATATAGTCTGTTATGAAATATATATTATATACTGCACACATATATATATATATATATATATATATATAGAGAGAGAGAGAGAGAGAGAGAGAGAGAGAGAGAGAGAGAGAGAGAGAGAGATCACATATATTTCAGAAAAGCCACAGAAGCGATTTTAATGGCTTTCAATTAATGGATTTAAACTGGCAGTGGTGGAGCGGTGCCCCCTTGAGAGCAGGAGCCCGGCGGAAGATGACTCCATTGCCTCCCAGAGTTCTGCCTCTGGTGGAGCTCATCACATGCTTCTCAGGCCCATGGAGGACATCAGCAGCAGAAGCCTCATCATGGATGGGTTTTTAATCAGAGGCAGTGTTAAGCCTGTTAGGTCTTCTACAGAGTAAGATACAGAGGGACAAACACAGGCTTTATATATATATATATATATATATAGCAGATAGATGAAAACAGCGGCACTCAGAGTCTTGAAATGATGCAAACAGCGTGAAAACTTTACTGATCTACAGTTTCGGGGTAATCACCCCTTCATCAGGACAAATACACAGTAAAAATACAAGCAATAAATACACTTCAAACCACTCACCCACGCCCCCCGGCGTTCCCGCGTCTCCGTGGTCCTACCCCGAACTTCCGGCTGTATCCAGGAGCGTCATGCTGCGGGGCGGACGTGCGTCAGCTGTTGATCGCCGTTGTCCGGGCAACCAGAGGACTCTCACCCCTCTGTCGTCTCCGGCTTCCGCTCTCCATACTCGCCCGCCTCTCTGTGACGCTGGTGGTTGCCCTGGAAACCGGCCATCTCTCACATAGCCGGTCAGCCCGGCCCCCATCCTGCGTCACCGCTCCCTCAGCATTTGATACGCTGGTAGCCCGTACGCTTCAGGGATGGTTGTCACGGTGATTTGGGAACTGCCTGAAATGTAAACACAGACAATAATGTGATCATGTGCAATATTATGCATATAAAAAAATTGTAAAAATACATGTCGGGTGTTGTCATCCTATCAAACCTTAAAACATGCTAGTGTTACATATCAGTGTGTCCAAATATCTGGACAATTTCTCCACACTCCATGGCGCCCTATTAACAAACAAGAGGCACTTCTATTCATACATCCTTGTGTGGCCAGACCCCATGGTCTGGTCGGTATCGTGCTCTCCCCCATGCGGACTTTATTATATTGGTAAGACTGAATGCCAGTTTAAGGTCCGCATGGCACAGCACCGCCAAGCCATTCGCTCGGCCCTGAACACAGGGTCTAGCGAACAACCAGTGGCCCGGCACTTTGCGGCCATGAAACACAACATGGCCACACTCAGGTATAAAATAATTGACCAAGTGCCGGACAGCCCCCGTGGAGGGAACAGGGGTAAAGCCCTGTTACAATTGGAATCCCGTTGGATTTTTAGGTTGGAAACATTAAAACCAAAGGGACTCAACGAGTCCCTTGGATTAATTAACTTTTTGTGAATTCTAGCCACACTGGCTGTTATATGTATCCAACAGCAGGCCATTTGGCTAGTCAGAATGTATTGAGTTGTTTTGATGTACCCACTGCAAACAGAAACATGATGGGGGGGATGGATAAGAAGGTTCACCCCACCCAGGTACTTATTAAGACAGTAGTGAAAGGTTTTTAGTAGGAGTCATGTGCTCACTTCGCATGCTGATGAGAAACACCATTACCCAGCTTTTTAACATTAGAGTTAAGTTTTCACAGGGCCATGGACACTGGGGATCCAGTGATTCCAAGGTCCTTTTTTAATATTGAAGCACTTTAGAGATTTGTTTCTCAGCACTTAGCACTTTTTTCATATTTTCACTAATGTCTTGATGGTACATTTATTTGATAATGTCGCACTTATTAGGGGGAGAGCACGATACCGACCAGACCATGGGGTCTGGCCACACAAGGATGTATGAATAGAAGTGCCTCTTGTTTGTTAATAGGGCGCCATGGAGTGTGGAGAAATTGTCCAGATATTTGGACACACTGATATGTAACACTAGCATGTTTTAAGGTTTGATAGGATGACAACACCCGACATGTATTTTTACAATTTTTTTATATGCATAATATTGCACATGATCACATTATTGTCTGTGTTTACATTTCAGGCAGTTCCCAAATCACCGTGACAACCATCCCTGAAGCGTACGGGCTACCAGCGTATCAAATGCTGAGGGAGCGGTGACGCAGGATGGGGGCCGGGCTGACCGGCTATGTGAGAGATGGCCGGTTTCCAGGGCAACCACCAGCGTCACAGAGAGGCGGGCGAGTATGGAGAGCGGAAGCCGGAGACGACAGAGGGGTGAGAGTCCTCTGGTTGCCCGGACAACGGCGATCAACAGCTGACGCACGTCCGCCCCGCAGCATGACGCTCCTGGATACAGCCGGAAGTTCGGGGTAGGACCACGGAGACGCGGGAACGCCGGGGGGCGTGGGTGAGTGGTTTGAAGTGTATTTATTGCTTGTATTTTCACTGTGTATTTGTCCTGATGAAGGGGTGATTACCCCGAAACTGTAGATCAGTAAAGTTTTCACGCTGTTTGCATCATTTCAAGACTCTGAGTGCCGCTGTTTTCATCTATCTGCTACATGTTTCTGGCTTCTCAGTCAGCACAGACAGGCAACGGAGCAAGTTACCCCGTGGGGGGGTCTGAGTGCCGGGCATACAAGACTCGTATATATATATATATATATATATATATATATATATATATATATATATATATATATACAATGTCCGGCGGCACTCAGGAACTTGAAAGAAGGACACAGCCTCAGGCGCTCTTAAGCCAACGTTTCAATAAGTTTATCTTATTTTCATCAGGGCAAAAATAAGATAAACTTATTGAAATGTTGGCTTAAGAGCGCCTGAGGCTGTGTCCTTCTTTCAAGTTCCTGAGTGCCGCCGGACATTGTCTATTTGTGGGGACCGAGTGCTCCTAATTGCGGAGGGAAACAGGACCAGGATTGTGTTTATAGCGAGTGCCATAATCCCCCCTGAGTTACTAATTTACCAAGTTTATCCTACCTTTACTCTGTGTTTTGGCAGTATATTATTCTACAGTGCAATTTGCAGCCAGTAAAGTGGGAGGGGGCTCCCCTGTCTAAAGGGACACAGGCTCCCCGAAGGCTTAACCGGCCCTGACTGTCCTCACTCAATTTCTGTGTATATAACAATAACCTACAAAGCAGTGTAATTAAACTGGTCCTGCTTGTCCATTTTGGCAAAACCTTGAGCAAGGTCATTTGTAATAGTATACATAGCTGTCATGTTAACAACCAGAAATAAGCACAGTCTCCGTAAGTGTTGCAGTAGTACTATAGTATATGCTTGTGCTGCCTCTCACAGAATAATATATTAAAAACTGATTTGGTAAATCTGTCAGTCAATCTCAGCTAGCATGATAGGTAACATAGGTGTAAGGCCGATGAATAGGTGGTGCCCAAAAATAGACCACTGCAATGCACTGTAGTTTGAGTTATGGGTTACTATGTTTACCCAGAAGATCCTTGATTGGTTGGGTTGGTGGGAGCACCCAAATGATGTCATCAATAAAGGTCTGCTTTGCAGCAAAGGCAGAATCTGATGAGGGCATCTGATGGCGTGCACCACTAGTTGAACCAATTCAGATAATTATGAGGTGTGTAAATGATACTGTGTATACTGTAAATGTGTACAGTATTTGTACTATTGCCCGGTATTCCTTAGGATGGAGTAACGCCTGAAATTTTGCTTTAAAAATACATTTTAGTGCAACCAGAAGTGCTACGATATACGGTATATACTGTATTTCATACATAGCACTCACCTAAGTATATTCCAAATGTAAGTTTCCAAAGTATTGCAATAATTTGTCAGCTCACCAACCACTTCACAGTCTGGTGGATCCCTTCACTGATTCCAAGATGTCATCATCATCATCATTATCCTCACCCTCATTCATTTATACATCATCCTCGCACACTAGAGCACTGCTATGAGGCACAAAATAAACAACCACTGTGAAGAGAGGTGTCACTGTAGAAGTATTTGGGAGGGACATGGCTGCCACTAGGAATTTTGGGGCCAGTGACTGAATTCCAGTCCGGACCCCCCCGGCTTCCCCCGGAGCTGTCAGTTTGCTCCCCCCTTCGCCCAGAGCTGTCAGTGCCCTCCCCCTGAGCTGTTAGTGCAGTCCCATCTCCCCTTGGGAGCTGTCAGTGCAGTCCCATCTCCCCCTCTCTTTACTTACTGCCAGACTCTGTCTTCACTCAGCATGTCCCGAAGCACATGCATTTTCAATGCAGGACGCCGGCGGCCAATGGAAAGGCAGCACCGGATACGTACATTTGCCACTCTGATTGGCTAATGGTGCACAAGCTCTGATTGGCTCAAAAGCCAGTGCAGCACTTTAATTGGCCGTCTGCGTTCTCCATTGAAGAAGCCTGTGCTTCAGGACCTGCTGAGTGAGGACCGAGCGCAGCACAGGCAGCATACAGCAGAGGGTTGTTATGGGCAAAATGAGCTGCCCAGGCACTTTCAGAGGCCGGGGCCTGGGACAGCTGTACCCACAGCACCCCCCTGTCGCGACCCTGGGGAGGGATCCTCTAAATGTTGATTGGGGCACAAGAAGTTTTCACTACATCCCTGTGTATTATTTACATAGCTTTATACATATGCTAACTTCAATTATGAATACTAATAATAACATACCATTCCTTTCCCTATACCTTTGTGATTTTTGTAAATGTTATTTTATATTTTTTGCAAGTTGAAAGTCTGTGTCTCTTTTTTATTGTTATTTTACAGTGTTTATTCAAGATTTGATTGGTTTTAAAGATAGGCTTTTACTCAGAGTTTGGCAAGGAGATGAACACGCAGGGGCTTTGGCCATCTAGTGAGATCACTTTGAAAATGCCCTAAAATCACCCCGTGTGTATACACCATTACAGTTGAAGTCAAGTGCAGGAAAAATAAACATAGCTGCATCAACAGAGAACACCGTGGCAGAAAATAGAAGGAAATGCACATGGTGAAGGGGGCCCTGCTCATGAGAGCTTACATTCTAAAGGGGAGGAACAAACAGACTTGGTGACACAGATAAGGAAGATTGTGAGTGTTGAACCAGGACCGTCTTAACATTAACCTGGGCCCCTGGGCAAAATATTTCACTGGCTAGACCCCACAGCAGGGTCCAGGCAGTGGCGTCCAGGCAGCGGGGATCCAGGCAGCAGCGGCTGGGAGCTTGTAGCACTATTTGCCAGGCAGCAGGCGGGAAGCACTGCTGATGTTGAAAAGACTGCCCGGACACTGATTGGCTGAATTCTCTCAGCCAGTCAGCGTCCGGCCAGTCTTTTCAAATACAGCAGCGCTTCCTTCCCACTCCACCACCCCGCAAATAGCCCTACAAGCTTCCAGTCACCGCTGCCCACTGCCTGCCACCCGCCACCACAGCCTCAGCAGGTCCCCGAGGCAGTGCTGTCTTCCCCATTGGGGTGGGCAACTGGGCAACTGCCCATTAAGCCCAATGGGAAAGACGGCGCTGTGTGGAACAGAGGAGAACTTCTGAACTTTATCACTCTCCTCCAAGTATTGATACATATCACCCATTGTCTACTATGAGAGAGTATTGCAAACATTTTTTAAGACAGAAATATGGCAAGCTTCATTATAAATATACAACTTAGGTTCAAATATAGTCTGAGGTTTTTAAGAAGGTACAGTAAATGAGCAAACAAGATGATCAGGCTGCTTTATCTGCTGTCAGATTCCATACTGTGATTCTACATAGTACATTGCTGGCAACATTTGGAAATGTATTGAATGGTAATTTGGGGAAGATCAATTTGCATGGGTCGAACAGGTTTTTAAATGCAGTAATGTTGCATTTTTTCTTCCAAAACTGACACGTTCATTTTCATAAAATGATTACGAAATTGCAATCTTGTAGTGGGACTCATTTCAAATGTTATATTGAGCCAATCAACTCTACTGCTTACAAATATATTATTGAGCATTAGCAAATGTGTTCATGATTGTGTACAGATCATTTGCGGGACTGTTAAGGTTTATTAAGGCTGTTAATTTTACTTAGAAGCCATATGAGTGCAATTAAAATTTGGAAGATTTTTCATGCTAACATTTTCCCAGTCCAAGAAATCAATGGTTTCCCAAAATTGCTTTTTATTCATTGTTTTGAACATAAGTAGCAGTTATTGGGTTTTACGCCAAACCATATTCAATCAGTATGAAAGACCATTTAAGATAATTTATTCTAGTGTCAGGAAACTAGTCAGTAGCATAATATCTTGTAAATATATATACCCTCCTCTTGCGCTCATTGGAATAATTTAAGATGCAACTCTCAATTGGTTCCCTCTTATCAAGAACCTACAAAGAATAATGACAGAAATGACTGAGTTTTCTCCCTCTCATCGATAATGTTTCTACAAGGTCAATATTGGACTGACCACACCACTGAATATTTTTAGCACATTTTAAATCCTTACAGTACCTTAATTCACAGAAACGATTTTCACAATATTTCACATATATTAAAACAGAACGGTCTTAAAATCTGTAATGTAAAAAACTTTTGTACAGTATATGAAGTTTCCAGTTTTCTTTCTGAGAATCAACTCGTATTCCCCAATTTCTGTTAATGAAGACTGGGGTACACCGACTATAAGATAAAACCAGTGCGTTTCGTTTCATACAGAGACTTCATCAGGGGTACATCTGCTGATCAACCTGCATCTAGGTATACCTCCCAGACAGGGCCGGTGCTAGTGTCAGCACTCTCCTGCAACCTCTATCTTTGTGCCCTCTCCCTCTCCCCCAATCCCTATAGATTGTAAGCTTGCAGCAGGGCCCTCTAACCTCCAAGTCTGTCTGTTGTTACCCAGTTTGTTTTATCACTGTCTACTATTGTAAAGCGCAACAGAATCTGCTGTGCTATATAAGAAAGTATAAATAAATAAAGGTTGTGGTATCATAAGGAAGGGGCATAGTCACCTAATAGTACCACCTATACAATTACACCATACAGTAGCACAATCATATTCACATTACACCTCACATGTTGTCCCTGTTTTCAATGCACTCCACAATATTTCCAATTATACACAGTGGCCACAAAAGTAATTCCCCTTAAACTTATAATGCCCACAGTGGTGCCAATTAAAAATAAAAAACACAGTAGTATATATATATACATAACTCCGATGGGTACTCTTTACTTAGAACGGCGACCATCGCGACCATCGTATGCACTAAAAAACGGGTGCGATGCGATGCCCGCGATGGCCGCGATTTCCCATAGGGATCAATGTTAAAAGTCAGATTGGACGGACGGATTTTAGTGTTCAATGCCTCAATGCCCGCGATTTTTCCATAGGAAACAATGTTAAATGGGCCACAGAGCCCTAATAGTCCCCCTGAAGTCTTAAATGGCCCCCACAATTTTTAACGCCACCCCACGATCAACGTGAACCCGAAGCGTGGCGAGCGCAGCGAGCCCGCGAGGGGAGGCGGTACGCGTCCTCCGACCTTTTCATACCCCCACTATCCACGTCGGCGTGGAGATGAGAATAGAATAGTGTGGCGAGCGCAGCGAGCCACCGAGCCCGAAGCGTGGCGAGCGGACGCAGATACCTTCACAGGTAAACGCGTCCCTTCGCAGGCTTCACAGGTATCCGCGTCCGCTCGCCACGCTTCGGGCTCGGTGGCTCGCTGCGCTCGCCACACTATTCTATTCTCAACTCCACGCCGACGTGGATAGTGGGGGTATGAAAAGGTCGGAGGATGCGTACCGCCGCCGCTCGCCACGCTTCGGGTTCACGTTGATCGTGGGGTGGCGTTAAAAATTGTGGGGGCCATTTAAGACTTCAGGGGGACTATTAGGGCTCTGTGGCCCATTTAACATTGTTTCCTATGTAAAAATCGTGGCCATTGATGCATTTAACACTAAAATCGCGTCCAATCTGACTTTTAACATTGATCCCTATGGGAAAATCGCGGGCATCGCGGGCATCGCGTCGCACCCGTTTTTTTATGTGCATACAATGACCGCGATGCCAGCGATGCCCACGATTTTTTACCCCCGACGCCCGCGATGCCAATCGCGGGCGCCGTTCTAGGTAAAGAGTACCCTCCGATGGAAGTGTTACTTAAAAACACAATGCCCACAATAGTAATGCCCCTTATACATAATGCCCACAGTAGTGTCCATTACATATAAAATCCACAGTAGTAATGCACCTTATATACATAATACTCACAGTGATAGTGTCATAAGGTGTGAAGAGAGCAGAAGAAGAATAAAAAAGGGGAAGCACGAGAAGGGGAAATGTGAGAGTAAGAATGAGTTGTGAGGGGAACAAGGGGGAAGTGGACGTTTCCTTTCTAAACAATACTGTTCACAATATTGCCTAGTGTATATGGGGCTTATGTCCACCTCTGAAGATTTCAGATGCTATTTCACCCTGTAAATGACTGGACTTGAGGTTGGTTTAGAACCAAAACAGAGGGGATCTGTGCAAATCTCTAATTAAAATGATACAAATTTTAATATCCCTCCATTTATTTTTAACCTATCTAGGGGTGTGGGGGGTCTTTTCAATGGGAGGGGACTTGGTTTCATACCTAACCCCTCTTCTGTATTCTTTTAGCAGCAAAGAATACATCTCTATGAAATTTTTGTTGTATTTTAGTTTTTTTTATATATATATATATATATATATATATATATATATATATATATATAACTCCAAATGGCGGATGGCACTCTGCTTTCAATAACGAATAGGCGACACAAGGTGTGTGGTATATATATACAATTTGCGGCGGCACTCGGAAATAATGACAGTCGACACAAAGCCTTAAAGACGCCAACGTTTCAATGTTATTCACATTTTCGTCAGGGCAGCTGCCTCTGATCGCGGTCCCAAAAGGGCCGCTCTGTGTGCTGGAAGATGGTATCGGTTCAGAGTCATTTGTATTAGGTGTATTTTCATTGGAAGAGTCCAATCTCCGTGGTACATACTTGCGGTGTTTAAAGAATGGCTTTCTCCGATCTCCTTGATACTGCGGTTCTGTCCATCTATATACCGTGTAATTGGTATAGTCACTGTCCACTTTAGCTTTTTTATCAGCTTTGAATTTAATTAGCTCTCTTTTATATGTCTGGATTTGGTTTGTGAGCTTTCCATACCAGTCCACAGAGGTGTCATTTTCAAGCAGCGGTTTGCAGGTTAATTCCAGTTCCACAATCTTGTTTTTGATGGCATTCATCTCTTTAGTTGATTGTTCTATAATTAATATAATAAGATCTAGGGAACATTTATTTAGTATCCCTACCCACTTTTTACAGAAGGCAGGGTCGTTCCTGCCAATAGTTGGGGAATTCCTCACCCGCAATCCGCGTGGGATCTTTTTGCTGCGATAATAATCGCTTAAGGTCAGACAGTGATAATAGTAGTCAGTCTCTTTGCGCTTCAGGCGCAATAATTGATGATAGGTATCCTCATTTGATTTAGCCTCCACCTGGTCAACCAGATTTTCTGTATACAATATGTTTTCCACTTCTGCTTCAGAGTAGGTATGCAACTCACCAAGCGGGTTAGTTGTATGTATATACCCGCTGGCTTCAGTGTCTTGTTGGTTAATTGTATCCATATTGCAAGCGGCTGACTTGTTGGTGAAACCAGCAGAAGTCTTCGTCCAGTGGTTATGTAATTGTATCCAACTGTGCCATGCAATAATCCGAGTAGTAGTCCAGGGAAAACGGCAAGCTCACAGATGTCCTTTACAATGTAACGGGAGCCTTGATAAAAGTGACACAGCAGTGACACTTTACATGTAGCAAACGGTGGGGATCCGGCTCTCCGTTTAGATTATTCTGCGCCGGGTGCCCATACAATATTTGTAGATAGCAGCATAGGATGGTATAGCACTCCTAGCGACTTTCTTTTAGTAGAATAATTCAGACCACAAACGTGGGTAATTTACAACGTTTCAATGCCTTTATTATAGCAGCATTTTCATCAGGTATAAAAGCATAGGATAAACAATCTTACCTTAAATAGAAAAAACACCAAGTGAGCACGCCAAGCCTGGGGGTGGTAACCGACCTCCCGCTAACAGCGCAGAATGATGATCTCACAGCAAGAGACCAACGTGCACCCATCACCATGGAGACAATACATAAACACTGGAAAAAGAAAAAGCAGCATTCAAATAGACATCAGTAATACATCAATCAATAAGCAGAGGAATGGGTGTACACACCGCTTGGGATAACTGTCATTAACAGATAACATACTTGTGCAGCAATCGAGAACGGTCATGCAAATAGGGAAAATGTATATATATTTAAATATACTTTTGGTGGACAGCAGGGATTTTTTTAAATCAAAAGATAAATAACTTTGAAAAAAAATTCTTGGTCGTGAAAGAGCAGCTTTATTGGATTCAGCCTCGATTTACCTCATATAAAAATGTTCTCTGGGTTTAGAGTTGCTGGCAAGAAGTTAGTGATCTAATTACACAGGAGTTTTTCTATGCTCTTATTTTCTGTGAACATATAAATGTCAGACACATTTAATGGGCTAGTTTTTGCCCATGCAAAAATGCGGCATGATTTTGAAATTTCTTTTCGTGTACTATGCCAATAATACGCTTCCAGAATTCTGTGAAGAAAGGTTGCTTGTTAAAAAAATGCACCTTTAGTAGGGTGAGTAGACTATGTGAATTTCTCAGACAACATAGATTAATCTTTAAATGTATAATTAAAGTAATATTGTATTTAAGTAATCACTAGTAATCAATTTGATGCTGCATCAAGCTACAGTCTTAAAATCACCAAACATGAACTGTGATCCAAAACTATCAGATTATTATAATTGGAGATGTGCAGGTTCTGATTTACTCTGATTTACTCTGATTCCAAAGGATCTTATTGGCTATCCCAAATCACATGACTTTTGTTGACAGTTGATAGCCAATAAGATCCTGCTTTGAAATCAGAGTAAATCAGAGCCTGCACATCTCTAATTATAATACAGAAATAAGATAAAAAAATGTAAATTATACAGTAATCAATGTTCGATAGTTTCAAAGCCACCATAAAGTCACCAAATCACTACCATTTTAATTTAAAAGCTTCATATTTTAAAAATACATTTGCTTCGGTTGGGTTACAAACTAAAACAAAAACACCTTTTGTACTTCATCAACACTGTGAGCAAATGTCAACTTCCTTCTTGTCTTTTTTCCTTCAAGTGTACTGTAAAATTGGACAGTGAGTGATGGGGTTTGTCCTCTTTCCTCCTTCTCCTCTCTGAGCTCTGTTACCATGATTGCATTTCAGCGGAACATAGAAAGGCCCCGTTGGGAGACTACCTGGGAAAGCAGAAAAAAAAACACCTGGTCAATATGTGTATCTAAACATGTAGAGGATCAAGGAGAAGCTGATAGCACCATCCTCATGGACATGGAACCACAAATGACTCTTGATTTGCTTTCAGGGTTTGGTCATATGGTCTTATTGTTTTACTATACACGGAAGATCCGCAGTGGGCCAGTGTCTCTGTGAGACTGTCTGTGGCTGGGAGTTGGTAGAGGGTGACAAACTGTCACCCGCTGTCCCATCTGAGGGGGCGCAGTGTCCCGTGGATGGGGAGGCAGTTGGGGGAGAGCAGAAGGTGAGCGATGAAATGATGCCATTTACATGCACATGGCATCTCATCAGTGCAGGGAAGGAGCTAGGGGCATGCCTCCAAAATTGCCAAAAATGGGGTTCGCAGTGCTAGGTCACACCCCCTTTTAAAAGGCAAGCAGGTCAAGTCATAAAAGTTGGTAGGTAGGATAATGTAAGATATCTTGTCAAAAACACATAGAATATGTTATTCTAAAAAATATCAACAATACTTTGCAAAATTGAAAAATGTATTTACAAACCTTTGAGAAAATGTATATATTTTATTAGCTAGTGTAAATGTTTGTTGTTATTGTGCGTTTCACCATCAGGCGACTTTCACTTCTTATCTTGCTCATAAACTCCTGCAACTCCTGCGTTCTTTCTGTGCTTTTCATGTATGCAGTTATACCAGTAGAGTTGTTTATGTTCCGCTGTAATAGCACACATGGCTGTTGCATACAACTGTACCCATTTCAAAGGTACAACCCATTAAACAGAGGTAAAACAGTGTATCAACTTCACATGGCTACAAAGCACAGCCAGTAAGGAAAACAAAACAGCAAAGTCATCTGAAGGTTGAAACCCCTCTAATGACACAAGTGTGTATAATAAAACTGAGGTGGGATACTGTACACATAGGGCCTTATTTTAGTTCACTCTCTAACAAAATACTTCTTAGATGGACAAAACCATGTGCACTGAGGGGGGGACGCAAATGTGCAGAGAGAATTCGATTTGGGTGAGTTATTTTGTTTCTGTGCAGGGTAAATACTGGCTGCTTTATTTTTACACTGCAATATAGAACTCACTTTGAAGTAAAATCCAACTCAAATCTAATTCTCTCTGAACGCGTTACATCTGCCCCAGCTGCAGTGCATATGGTTTTGTCCATCTAAAAATGATTTTGTCAGAAAGAGTGAACTAGAATAAGGCCCATAATGATGATCGTGATCTTTGCAAAAAAAATATGTTCACAGTATAACTTTTTTCATCGCTGGAAAAATACAATATATTTATTTTGTATGAAACCGTGTATGTTCCGCTCCTGGGGCATCTCGCTGCATGACTGTTTTTGGAATCCTGCTGAAAGTTACTTTGCCAGAAATTTGGAGCAACTCATGTATGGAGGATACAGCTAGCTGTCTCAAAGCGAAGGAACATCAATCAATTGATATCCCTGAGGGGAGAGTAAAAGATGCCAAATTTGTATTAATCAGTATAATCAGCAGAAAATGAGCCAAGAGAGCCGTGTTTGGTGTCTACCAACTGTCAGTGTATTTAGAAACATAAAACTTTTGTTTCTCTATTTATTTGATATTTAACTGATGCAGAATTGTGTAGCGGCAATGGTATGACATTCGATTTATACCCAACAATATACTGTAGGATTTTAAATAAAATAATGTCATCATTGCAATTATTATATCAGACTGTAAGACCTTCATTTAAAATAAATATAGTATCATAATAATAATAATAAATATAATCCAGGGGCATATTCTGGACTCTAGCCCAGAACCATCCTGTGATTATTATCAGCAGATGTCTTCTGCACTGTCCCATGCGTATTCACCTTGACAGAGGATATAGGAGTGATCACTTCACACTGGTCCTTCATGTTTGTAATGTAAAACAAATAAGCAAGTAACTGAGCAAAACTGCGCTGCACTGCAGGCGGGGCAGATGTAATATGTGCAGAAACTTCGAAGGAGAGTGACTAAGGCCCTCTGTCTATTTATGAAAACCCTATAGACTCTACAAAGAGCCTTACCCAGCCCACATCAAAGGGGTTAATTTACTAAGATGGGATGTTGCCCATAGCAACCAATCTATTTAGCACCTTCTAGAATATAATAGATGCAATATTATCTGTTGCTATGGGCAACATCCTATCCTCAGTAGAACTCCCATCTTTGTAAATGTACCCTACATGCTCTAGTTCGAAGAGACATCTGTGCAATGCATCTTACTGCACCATAGTAAGGCAAAATAGCCCCCCCCCCCTCCTCTAAACATATGGTGTAAGGTACAAGCACCACTAGGTCTGGATTGGGCAAAAATGCAAGTCTTTCTATGGAGAGGAAATGACCATACACCAGAGGCCGAATATACACAAAGCGGTAAAGATGGGTGCGAAGGGAACAGAGGAAAAATCCTTTGATCGTGAGCATCCATCAAATGATGCTAGGTGATGTGTAAGCGTACAAAACCACTTGCATCCTATTGAGGGGTTTCAAGCGGGGAGGGAGCGTGCAATTGGCGGGGCAGTGTTTACCAGCTCACTAGGCAGTGAAAATATGCAACCTAGGGAGCAGGTTTGAATTACCCCTATATCTAGTAGTACACAGCAGCGTGATATACAGTAACACAAGGATTGTGCCCTCTCCACTTTGTTTCCAAAACTTTCTTTGCAAAATGTACACACCACCTAATATAAATATATGTATGCATGTATGTTATGGCTATGATGTCTAAAATAAAGAGTGTGTGACATCTATGGACCTGCTAGGAGGGGGTCACAGAAGCGATATTGACGGCTTTCAAATAACTGATTCAAACATCCAGGGCAGGAGAGGTGCCCCCTTGGGAGCATGAGTCCGGAGGCAGATGACTCTAGTGCCTCCCAGAGTTACAGCTCTGGTTCAAAAGCTGATTCTGCTTTGTGGTTTGACTTTTTCCTGCTTCAGTGTATTTATAAATATCATAAAGTTCTAATATAATTTTGAGGTTTAACCTTTTGAGTTTTGAGTTTTCATCTCTTTTCATCCATGGCAAATTTTGCCTGCACATGATTATATTTTTGTTATATATTTTTTCATTTATTATAGACGGTCTTGTTATACCAGAAAGCCTATATAAGGAGAAACTTAAAAACATTTCCATTTTTTTTTCTTTTACTTCAATACAAATATTACCTGCCGTCTGGACAGAATAGCCTTTGCCGGCATATTTTTCTGCAATTTATGGCAGACAAAAGTCACAGGTTTACAAAAGTCTGTCATTTTGTTTTGACAAAGATGGTTTGATCAGCAATATTCCCCATTAAAGTACATGAAAGGCACAGAACAATTGTCAGCTGTAGTGGGATAAATGCTATATTTTCTCATTATGCAATGCATGCTACGTTCTTTGTATCCCGGGGAGTGCTCTTATTTCAGTTTAGCAATCCAAGAAATGGAAATGCGATAAAAGGTCTAGAAAGCACTATTTGATGTCACTGTAGTGGAGGCTTCAATTACTCTGACAGGGTCGCCGTTTCTCCTTAAAATACTGTAGGTAACAATTGTATTTTTATGAGAATCTGCTTTTTGTGTTTATGCTTTTCATTTAAAGTCAAGTATTTTTTTTTAAAACGGCATTCATTAGAGGAACTTTAAAGTCTGCAAGTTAAAAATTATAAAAGGTTATTTGTGACACTCGTAAATAAAAACCTGGGAGATATCTAGGGTGAAATTTAATAGGATGAGAGATTCAGAAAGTGAGAGGATTGGTAAGAAATCTCCAGGTTTTTTAAAGCAGCAATCATTTACCCTTCAAAACCAGCTTGATTTTGCAGAGTAAGTGATTGCTGCTTTAAAAAAACTGGTGATTTCTTACCAAATCTCTCTCTTTTTAATCTCTCGTCCTACAAAATTTCACCCTATGTGTAAAATTATTATTTCATGAATTATTGTTTGTTCAGGCCTTCAGCATGTAGTACAGAAATCTGAACAAATTCTTATTTCTACACATACTGTCAGTGGTGTAACTAGATACATGTGGGCCCCATAGCAAAAGTTTGCAAGGGCCCCTATTTATCACCTAATGCTGAAATATGTATACAGCACATGCTACTTTGACAGGCAAGGTGGGCCCCTCTCTGCTCTGGGCCCCATAGCAGCTGCACTCCCTGCACCTATGGTAGTTACGCCCTTGCATACTGTAAGTGTTTTTCTGCCCCCAAAATTGTTAAAAAGTGAAAGATTGGAAGGGTGTTAATTTTTAAATAGAAACAGAGAAATTTACTCAAATGGGAGTTGTATTTGACATGGGATGTTGCTATGGAAACCAATCAGAATCTACTTGTTGTTTATTTAGCACCTTCAAGAAAATAATAGATAGTATCTGATTGGTTGACAATAGCAACATCCCATCTGAAATAGAACTCCCTTCTTAGTAAATGTCCCCCACAGTGTGTAGATAGACAGTCAATAGGTCTACCCCAAAAGATTGACGTGCAATAGGTCAACAGGGTGAAAAAGGTGGACAGGGTGAAAAGGTCTTGATGGGAAAAGTCAATGGGGTCAAAATGTCGACATGAAAAAAGGAGACACATGAAAGGATAGATATGAGATATTCAATTTTTTTTGCTGTTAATGTCAACAAATGTCGACATAGATCCTCATTAAGTGTATTGCGTATCATTGCATGGCCCGCCATGCTTCGGGCTTTGGGCTCGGTGCCTCCCTGCTCTTGGCGCAATATTATATTCTGCCTCTTTACTGACATGGATGGTGAAGAAGCTTGATTAAAAAAAAACTTCGGCTCAGCACTTCCAAGAGCTTCTAAACCACAGCCTAAGGCACCAGCCCTCAGCAACTGCTGCATACCATAGTTTCATGAGATGGGTCAAACGCTTACCCCTGGGAGGCATCAGCTCATCTGCATTCACATAGGAATGCCCAACCGTTTCATGGGGATGCCTATAAAACTCTGGGTGGTCCCATGGGTGAGCTCCGCTCCCACTGCCATCCATCCCGCCTCTCCCTCCCCGCAATGAATGGCCCCGCCAGGGTCTGCACGTGCACAAATATACTCTTGCGCATGTGCAGACTGTGAGGATACGGGTTCCTTTAATCATTCAGACACCGAGCAGATGAAACCAAAATATGATTTATTTTCCACAGCACACACAAATAGATAAAAACAGGAACACAAGGCAAAATATAGCATATAAACGGTATACTGGTAGCAGTCCAAACCGGCAGTTCTTGTAGCATCACAGTTCCAAACCAATTGCACAGAGCAAAACTTTGCTAATCCACACAGCAGTGATAGTACTGTAGATTAGTCCTCCAAATTCCACAGGGATCCCCACCGCAACCCTATCACATATACCACACAGACGTGATAGTGCATTAAACCTCTATAACGTCCCACAAGATACCTAGGCAGAGTACTACCTCTTAGCCCAGGCCAGTGACTAACAACTAGCTGGCTTGTGTGCAAGTCATTTTAAAACCTTCTAATTTTCCACGGTGCTTGAACCATCAATGTGTTTGCCCATGGTCCGGATTGGTGAATTCAAGAATCAGGTATATCCCCCCTTCAAGCTACAGCTGTCCATCTGCTGCTGCCCCCCCCCCCCCTGCTGTGCCCAGTTCCACTGAGTCTGCTTCAGTTCAGAGATGCACAAAGAAGTGCAAATAAAGAGGAACAATCACCGGCTGATTGCGTTATGTGCTGATCACCCCCTGTGAAGATTGCCCCTCAGCTATCACCCTCCTGTAAATAGCAGGGACAATAGCAGGGTAATTGGATCACCCCCTGTGGACTTAAGGCCCCCATACATTAAGGCCCCCATACATTAGTCCGACTTGTCCTAAGGACAAGTCAGACCTGATTTCCCCCTGCAGCTCCCCGGGAGGGGGACACACGATTTGGCACTTGATGTGCCAAGTTTTGCAAATGATACATCGCATGCTATGTATCATTTGCAACTCCTGGGGAGCTGCAATGTGGAGCGAGCAGGGGGGCCGGGGACATCGAGGTGGCGGGCGGGGGATGCTGCAAGGCGGCTGGGGGGACAGACGCACGCTGCTAGTAGTGCGGACGCTGCGGGGGACATAGGCGGCAGTAACATAGAGCCGGGCGGGGGGGGGGGGGGGGGGCGGGAGCTGTCAGTACTGAAAAAAAAAAAGCCCATACAATGAATGGGCAGCCTGTGATTGGCTGAGCGCTCTCTCAGACAATTGCTGACAGGCTGAGAGAGCGCTCAGCCAATCACAGGCTGCCCATTCATTGTATGGGCTTTTTTTTTTTCAGTGCTGACAGCTCCCGGCTCCCCCCGCCCGGCTCTATGTCACTGCCACCTGTGTCCCCCGCAGCGTCCGCACTACTAGCGGCGTGTCCCCCCCCTACCCGGACGGAGCATGACAGCTCCCTGCTCCGGCTCCCCCTGCCGCCCCCCTCCCTCGCCGGCGTCTCCCGCCCCCTTCCCTCACCAGCGTCCTCAGAGTCCCCATGGCTGCACATAAGATTTATCTTATGTGCAGCCGGTCCGACGTCCCAACTCTGACCCGATGCGCACGGGACCGCGCATCGGGTCGGACCGGGTGTCAAAACCTGCGATTTGGTCCGATTTCACTGCCCGATCCTTCTGGATCGGGTGAAATCGGGGCCAAATCGCATAGTGAATGGCGGCCTTTAGTCAGACTTGTCCTAGGGACAAGTCGGACCTGATTTCACCCTGCAGCTCCCCGGGACACACGATTAGGCACTTGATGTGCCAAGGTTTGCATATGATAAATCACATGGATTTATCATATGCAGTCCCCGGGGAGCTGCAGGAGGAGGGAGCCATGCGGGGGACATCAGCGGGCAGGGGATTCCGGCTAATAGAGAGCCGAGCAGGGGGAGGCTGCATAGCGAGCCGGGCAGGAGGAGGCTGTGTGGTGGGGTGACAGCGAGAACAGGGCGCCGGGCAGGGAGGATGACGCACGCTGGCTGCCGCGCAGCGGCGGGAACAGGCCCGGGAGGAAAAGATCATTTGAAGAAAAAAAAAAGCCCATGCAGATGACTAGCAAGCCATTGATTGGCTGAGACCTCTCTCAGCCAATCAGCGATTGGCTGAGAGAGGTCCCAGCCAATCAATGGCTTGCTAGTCATTTGTATGGGCTTTTTTTTTTTCAAGTTATCTGTTCCTCCCGGCTCGCACCGCTGCCTGGCAGCCAGGTTCATCCACCCTGCCCGGCACCCTGCTCCCACTGTCACCCCACCACAACAGCTTCAAGTGCCTCCTGCCCGGCTCCCTATGCAGCCTCCCCCTGCTCGGCTATCTATAGCCGGCATCCACCGCCCGCTGTCATCCCCCGCACGGCTCCGGGGCTGGGCTGCACATAAGATTTAGCAAATCTTATGTGCAGCCTGTCCGACCTCCCGACCCCGATCCGATGCGCACGGGACCGCGCATCGGATCGGAGGGTGTGTCTGCAAGTGCGATTTAGGCCGATTTCACTGCCCGATTAATCCGAATCGGGTGAAATCGTGCCCAAATCGCATAGTGTATGGGGGCCTATAGCCTTTTGGTGAAATTATACACTTCAGCCCTGGATATTTCCTGTATGACCATATATGGGTAACAGCATCTGATATACAGGGTAAAACTATATGATATGCAGTCTAATACTATGGTTCTGGAAATACACACACACATATGGGGAATAGAGACATCTACAGAGAACAATAGGGTACAGACGGACTAAAAAGTATATTAATTACTACACATAATAAAATATAATAATTACAGTCTTACTGTGAGTATAATAACCTTACACAGACCACCCACCATTAGAATGGGGCTAAATTTGCCCCATTCCAAATGGTGTTGAATTAGGCACTTCGACCCTGCCAGTGACAGCCACTCACACCATCCCCAGCCAGACCCAAACCTCATGTACAGTAGGTTATCTTCTCATTATGAGACCTTTATTTAAGGTGAAATAAAGCTACACATTTTTTTTTTTTTTTCGGCCAGACATATTAAAATGATCTGATTTTCATTTCTTGTTCTCAGTGACATGGTGATTTTACAGTGATTGTTTTAGGAAACTGCCCAGTGACACCACATGGAGCCTCGTATAGGACATTTGACAAATTTTGTGTTTAATAATGTTTATTTTTAAAATGATTATGTTAGTTTTAGTGCAATTTTTAAATAGTCTCCATAAATGATCCAATCATCATTCTCTCCACTGTAGATTTGATCAGGTAAGACATAATAATAGACTGATGAGGAATGCCGTGAATGTGCAAAGACGCGGATGGAAATGTAGAGTCATTAACTGTGAAGAAACTTTAAAAGTTGTTATAGAAACTACTCACATTTGCTTCCAGAAACACTTCTCAGTGCAGTTTACAAAATGAAAGATTTTATGTCATCCTTGAAGTTTTTGCATATTTTTCAAGTCTTGGACTAATGCGAGCCAGCGTGGATTGCTAAAATTCTACCCCCCTCCTCCGCATATGTTATCTTAGAAGCTCCAGCTGCTAAAATGTTCACCTTCTCAATCAGCAACACTAGAAATTAGGGATATATTTTAAAAAAGACATGAGCATTTTTCTTTTAATTACGGAGAAAATGCACTTATTTTCTTAACCCTTCATGCATGATTTATGGTAACCTAATGCAAGATTAAAAAAAAAATGTATTAATCTTCAGGGTTTATAAAACATAAAAAGTTTTTTTTTAACTGTATTTATATTTGTACATGTTCACTTGAATGGACAACATGCATCTGTGAGAAAATATTTACCTCTTCCTGGAAGTATAAGCACTCCAACTACCAGGCAACACCCTCTTGCCCTGAGGTTAGATAACCAGTATAGTCCACTTGAGATTAAAGGGTAGAAAATTAGTTAAATGCTCTAGAGCAGGGGTGACCAAACTGGTCCTCAAGATCTACCTCAAATCCACAGTTTGAGAACTGCTGGAATAGGGGGTAGACAATGTCTAGGTCTATAGTCACTTATGTTGACCACTAATGGTCGACAGTGTCTAGGTCAATGCCTAAAATTGTCGACATAGGTCAACTTTGACGGAAGGTTGACACAAGTTTACAGTTGACATGGACGTGGTTGACATGCAAAGTGTCAACATTAGTTTTTCACATTTTTGGTGCCTGTCGTCATATGTCGACATGGGCACCATATAAGTGTACCGCGTCTCACTCTATGCCCACTTGTATAGTAAAGTATGAACCAAGTCGGTCTGAACAAAAACAATAAAAATTTGTGTCAACCTTTTTTAGTGTCGACCATGCCCATATCAACATTATGCTAGTGTCGAACTTCTGCCATTGTCGATATAAGATATGTCAACCATTCTTAGATGTCGACATAATTGTTAAATGTCATATTATAGCAAATTAATAATAAAAAAAATATTTAGAGTTACTAGGGTTTAATGATTTTACAATGATTTGGTTAGATATTACTTTATTTAAAAATATATATATATATATTTTACCTTGAATTTTTCATTATTTGTGTATACCATACTGTACTTATAAGATTTATGACCATTTTATTAGCAGAAATATGGTGTCTGCGAGAACAGGAAAACCGTTTGCCATTTTTTTCTGCATTTTTATATGTAATTATCATTTTTGTTCGAATCATTTTTAATTGTCTACATTTTGATTATTGTTATGATCTAAACACTCCAGAAAAAAAACTATTTTTTTATTTACTTTTAACAGTTTTTTTTTTTTTTCAAATACACTTATACATAATGCTGCAAATGAATATTCATTCTGGAAACCGCAAACTGTGATTTCAAGTGTAAATCAATTTCACTGTGGTATAGACCATAAAACAATAATGCAAACTCTCCCACACAACAAATTCTTCAGTGAAGTGATGAAAGTTTATGCATGGAACAGACGGCTGTAAAAAAGGCAATTTAAGACAAACAAACAAGAAATTCATTAAATAAAATCTTTTCACCTGCCAATAAAACAACATCATACAGTAGGCTACAGCTAGTACCATAAGTTAATTTATTTACAGTATATGGTTAGTAATATTATAAAAACTAATGGCATAGCCATTGGTATCAATGTGGTTGGTGGGGAAAGGGGCATGTCTGTGATGTCAGGCCCCTTGTTAAATGTAATTTTGGGGGAGTGGCCATGTTTCATTCCATCGGCCTTTGTCAGCACATTGTGGATGATAATTGCATGCTCACAGCATCCATCTCTACTGTCTTGGTGTCGACCCCTTGGATCCCTTGGACATCCACCCAGTGCCGTGCAATAATAATAGAGAGACAGTTTAAAGATACACATTGGTGCTCTATTTAGTGAATCTCTTTTTTATACCATTTTAGTAGGAGAAAATACTTTTTACTCTTTTTCCTATTCGTGTATAAATGGTAAAAATGTTTAAGGTTTTTTTCTGTATCCAACATATGTACGCAGTGGGAGAGAGTGCTACTCATAATGGCCAGTAGCACTTCATCTTTCTTTCACTTGGGCTTCTTCTGTGGCCAGATCTTCCAACTACTTTCCTTTCTGAAAACTTCTTTCCTTCACTCTGCCACTCGACTCTCTTCTTCTATATCTTGGTGGCGTCTGTGTAGGACCATCACAGAGCAAGCCACAATTGGCTTGCATTGGTGTCAAAATGCTGCTGCTTAATGGCCACCACAGCCTTAACTTTGTGACTAATGTTGGGAGCAGACAAACTGCCTCAACACCAGCTGCCAATATGTCACGTTGGGACACATCTCTGCCTCATACCACCATACTTCTGGCATTGGAGGCCAATATGTCATATCATTGATTATCTATTCTATCTATCTATCTATCTATCTATCTATCTATCTATCTATCTATCTATCTATCTATCTGTCTGTGTGTCTGTCTGTCTATCCATCAACAGATGGAGCCGATCTCGTTTAGTGGGGGTCTGGCCTTCGTATTGCCAACCACCAGCCGCCGGAAGGGGAAGCATGAAAACGAGACGCTTGCACGTCCCCTTCTGAAGGATCTCTCAATCAGTCCCCGCCACCTCCCTGTCACTGTCCGTCACTCCCTGCCACCTCCCAGCACCCCCCCTAACCCTGCCCATCTCCCTAAAGTGGAGATAGGCAGTGTTCTGCCTGAAAACTAGGACACATCTACATGTAAGATGCTGGCTCGTCCCATTCAGATGCTGGCATTCGCCAGAGGGGGCATTCTGGCGAGCCCCGGCACTGGCTGAGAGGTGCTCCATCTGTATCTATATTTAGATGGGCATAGATGGGCAGTATGGATGGTGTAATGTTTAGCATTACTGCCTCACAGCACTGAGGTCATGTATTTGATTCCCACAATGGCTCTAACTGTGCACAGTTTGTATATTCTCCCCATACTTGCATGGGTTTACTCAGGGTACTCTGGTTTCTACTCACAATCCAAAAATATCTTAGTAGGCTAATTGGATCCGAACATATTAACCCTAGAATGTCTGTGTGAATGTATATGTGGTAGGGTATATAGATTGTAAGCTCCACTGGGGCAGGGACTGATGTGAATGTTCAAATATTCTCTGTAAAGCACTCCAGAATATGTATTCGCTATATAAGAAACTGTTAATAAAAATAAAATAGCGGGGGTCCCACCAGTAGGGGATGCCCTATTCCCGCCGCCTCCCCCCCTTCCCAATCCTGCCCATCTCACTGAAGACTCCTCTTCAGGGAGATGGGCAGGATTAGGGGGGTGTGGGGAGGAGGCGGGAAGGTGGCGGGGACTTGCAAGCGTCTCCCGTTTTCAGCCCCGTTCTAATCGCTGGTCGCAGGAGCTTGCTCCTGCGACCAGCTGATTACCTCTGCGGCACCGCCGGCAGAGGTTCCCTTTCATCAGCGACCATCTCTGGTCGCTGATGAAAAGGAGAAACTGAGCAATATATTGCTGAGCAATATATTGCTCAGCAATATATTGCTCAGCAATATATCTCCCCCGTGTGTACGGGGCTATAGTATGGGTTTAAGTTTATATTTAAAAAAGTTCATCACGTAAATCACTCCGTGTGAATGGATTGGACACTACATATTAGAACATTTCTGGCATTTCAAGTATTGTTGAGAATTCTTTGCTGTAACAAGGGTTTATTTTCACAATAGATAAAGTTAGTTGTGCGAATTCAAATTCCTTTTACAAAAATGTTTGCTTCAGTTGAATTGAAAATGTTATGTTTAAAAAGAGGACACTTTTAACCTTTTTTGTATACTCTTATGGCTAGTGAATGATTATTAATATTGTATAACAGTATCAAGACCACGGCACTGATTCTTTGTAAATATTGTTGCTAAAGTTAGTTTTTTGTTTTTACAAGTTTTACTTCGCCCAAGCCAGATCCAAAGAATGCCAGAACTGTGACACTTTTTTATTGGAGAATAATATTTACAAGTGGTTTATTCCATATCTGTAATGAGACTTGTGCTGCTTATAATTAGATTGGATTTGGAGATTTTATCTATATCAGTGGTTCCCAACCCTGGTCCTCAAGTACCCCCAACAGTGCACGTTTTCCAGGTCACCCGGCAGGTGCACTCATTATTCAGGCACATTTGAAAAAATCCACAGGTGGAGCTAATTATAGCACTTGTGATTCTGTGTGGAGACCTGCAAAACATGCACTGTTGGGGGTACTTGAGGACCAGGGTTGGGAACCACTGATCTATATAATAAGTTGAAGAGTGTGTGTGTGCATGTGTGCGTGCGTGTGTGCGTGTCTGTTGCATTGCGGGCACACAGTGGCACTCAGAGATGCCAAATTTAGCAACAAAGTACCTCTGGACCTGGTGGTGTGCACATCGAAGCCATTTTTGGGAAACTTCACTTAGAAATGTAAAAAACACCAAGGTTCAATTTGCCTTAATTGATGATCTGGAAAAAAGATTGATTATCTTGGAACCCGAAGACAAAGGAACAACACCAAATCTGATTTTATTGCTGTCATTGAGTATGACTGCAAACACATTCTAACATTATGGTGAAGGCTTTCAACAATTGAGAATAATTGGAGAAATACATAGACCACACACATGTACACATTGTACACACACATCACACACACAGTACACCATATACTTTGGAACGAAGGAAGGTCTCGATGGCGCTGAACTTGTATGTCCCTTGAAATATGTGTTGCTCGTGATGTGGGGCAAATAGGTATATGAAAAAAAACGTATTAGAATTTTCAAAGAAATAAATGAAGGTGTTTGCAGAAAAAACACTTTGTGGGGGGATTCGTACCCAAACTCACTGGTTAAGGGTGTGATACAGGTGTGTAAAGGTATCTTTTTAGAGGGTCCACCCGTGCAGATAGAAATGGATTGAATACCAAGGTAGTTGAACAGTGTCCTAAGTGGCGTACCATACTTACTGTATGTACAGGAGCTTGATGCCTATACAGTGGCGTAACTAGCTTTTGGGTGCCCCCCCGCCGCTAAAGGGAGGGCGCCCACCCACGCACCCCGCCGCACCAACCCAGGCCCGCCCCGCCGCACCAACCCCCGCCTCGCCGCCCATGCAAACCCCCCCATCCCCCGCAGTCTTACCATGCAGCAGACAGTTTCAAAGAACTGTCTGCTAAATGGGGGCGGACATTTTGTTGTGGTCCTCATAGCAGAAGAAGGGAGCCGGGACCAGCGCTTACTGAAGACACTGACAGGTAAAGACTGCGGGGGATGGCGGCGGGGCGGCAGGGTGTAACTATAGCACTGCAGCCCCCGGCGCCCGCATATGCACAGCATCCCCCCCCCCGAGGTCGCGGGGGCTGCGGTGCTATAGTTACGCCCCTGCGCCTATAAAGGTTTCTTTTGCTGACACAAACTGCGGAATATCCAGATATCAAAATAGGTGCCTACCATACTCACTGTGCATGTAGGTAGGATAAACATATAATGCTTTCTTTAAATGTGGCCTGGTCTCTCAGATTTTCATCAACCCCGTCCCAGGGGTGTACAGTATATACAAAGAGAAGAGGAGGACCGGTCTCAATAAAAAGGATTTATTACTGGTACAACTGAAATGTGGCCAATTGGCCAATAGCCACAAACAGATAGTCCAATAAACACAATAAAAACATAGATAAAAGCACTCACTTCTCTGCCAACATTTTTCGGCGGTCACAGCCGCCTTTTTTAAGGTAGAGAGTGAGTGAACTGGCAGTGATTAAATAGCACATGGAGAAAACACTTCCGGGTTAATCTGATTAGATATAAAAATCTCAAAAGGATATAATAAAGTGCATAAATGTAATCTAATATTGCCGCTCTAGTGGCGGACAAGCTTGGGGAACTTACTTAAGGACGCTTAGTAGTTAGCAAGCGTTCGTTCCTAAAGTTTATCCGCAGTGGAACACACAGTCGCGTGCAACTTCCGCGATATGGAACGCAAGACCGGAAGTGTCGTCTAAGACACGTCTCTCTTGGCCGGGTCATTTGCTAAATGCACCGCATCAAGCTTCCGGTCTGTGGAACGCACAGCCGGAAGATAGGTAACGCTCTGAGAGCATAGATAGTGGACCCATAGGGTGACATTCTATGGGATGAGATTTTTTCGCACTTTCAAAATCGCCCATTATCGCACTTTTTTAATATCGCATTTTTGCCGCGAATTCGCATATTTAATGAGGTGCGAATTCTGGAATTAAAAGTGCGATTAGGTGCGATAATGTGCGAATTTTAGGCATGAAAATGTGCGAATTTTAGACATGAAAATGTGCGAATTTAAGGAAATGTGCGATTTTTTGTTCATCAAAAAAAATAAATTGGCGTGGGGTCCCCCCTCCTGAGCATAACCAGCCCCGGGCTCATTGAGCTGGGGCTGGTTCCAAAAATACGGGGGACAAAAAGCATAGGGGTCCCCCGTATTTTTGAAACCAGCCCCAAACTCTTGGACCGGTCCTGGTTCCAAAGATACGGGGGACAAAAAATCTGGGGGTCCCCCGTATTTTTAAACCAGCACCGGGCTTCAACAGCCCTCGGTGTCATGCCACAGCCGGGGGACACTTTTTATATATGGTCCCCCGGCCGAAACATGAGCACCGTGGCTGGTCAGCATTGGACGGGGTACCTGGAGGAGTGGGGACCCCCCCATAAAGGGGTCCCCCCCCCCAGGCTTCACCCGTCCAGGGCTGAAGCCCGGGGCTGTCACCGGCGTCCGTGGCCAGTGGACGCCGGCCTGATAGTGTTAAATCTTCCATACATAACATTGCTTGATACAGGAGAACTACAAGTGCCAGCAGACCTCCCCCGCATGCTGGGACTTGGAGAACCTCAAGTCCCAGCATGCGGGGCATTAATGGGCCTGCTGGGACTTGTAGTCCACCTGTAAAAAGAATGTTAAAAAAAACACACACACAGAGAAGTAAAACTTTATTACACACACACACACCTCACTTTTACACCCACATACTCACCGATCCAGGATCCAGCGCTACAGAGGCTGAGAGCGTGATTGGCCGATGCGTCTCCATGGAGACGCATAGCTCAGCCCTGATTGGCTGAGCTATGCGTCTTCATGGAGACGCATAAGCCAAAGACGCTCTCAGCCTCTGTAGCGCTGGGACAGCGCTACATAGGCTGTTAGCGGCATCGGAGAGAGCCGGTTGTCCCCGCTGTCAGTGCGGGCTGTCCGGCTCTGCAGCAGAAGGGAGACCAGCGATGGATCCTGGATCGGTGAGTATGTGGGTGTAAAAGTGAGGTGTGTGTGTGTGTAATAAAGTTTTACTTCTCTGTGTGTGTTTTTTTAAACATTCTTTTTACAGGTGGACTACAAGTCCCAGCGGGCCCATTAATGCCCCGCATGCTGGGACTTGTGGTTCTCCAAGTCTTACCATGCGGGGGAGGTCTGCTGGCACTTGTAGTTCTCCTGTATCAAGCAATGTTATGTATGGAAGATTTAACACTATCAGGCCGGCGTCCACTGGCCACGGACGCCGGTGACAGCCCCGGGCTTCAGCCCTGGACGGGTGAAGCCTGGGGGGGGGGGACCCCTTTATGGGGGGGGTCCCCACTCCTCCAGGTACCCCGTCCAAGGCTGACCAGCCACGGTGCTCATGTTTCGGCCGGGGGACCTTATATAAAAAGTGTCCCCCGGCCGAGGGCTGTTGAAGCCCGGTGCTGGTTTAAAAATACGGAGGACCCACAGATTTTTTGTCCCCCGTATTTTTGGAACCAGGACTGGTCCAAGAGTCCGGGGCTGGTTTCAGAAATATGGGGGACCCCTATGCTTTTTGTCCCCCGTATTTTTGGAACCAGCCCCAGCTCAATGAGCCCGGGGCTGGTTATGCTCAGGAGGGGGGACCCCACGCCAATTTATTTTTTTTGATGAACAAAAAATCGCACATTTCCTTAAATTCGCACATTTTCATGCCTAAAATTCGCACATTTTCATGCCTAAAATTCGCACATTATCGCACCTAATCGCACTTTTCATTCCAGAATTCGCACCTCATTAAATATGCGAATTTGCGGCAAAAATGCGATATTAAAAAAGTGTGATAATGGGCGATTTTGAAAGTGCGAAAAAATCTCATCCCATAGAATGTCACCCATGGTGTTTATATATAGCGCACCATAAAAATGGAATATTTAGCGTTGTGCAGCGGAATGGCCATAAATATACCAATATAAATAAAGCAGTATTAGAAATTATTAGATAATAATACCGCAATTTAGAAAAAGAGAGTCTCCATTCTATAATGTGTTTTCTCCATTTACATAATAAATACAGTTGTGTTTACAAATATAAAAATAAAAATATACAAAAAAATACAAAAATACAAAAATTACAATAATTCAGTTTAAAATTATTTAAAATATATACAGGAACCACTTCCCTTCAAAATCGTGGTTCAAGCCATCAGGAGATAGAGTGGACAGATTAAAAATCCATCGCATCTCTGTTTGTGCGAGGCGAACATCTCTATTATTGTACCTCCAATTGGTTTTAACCATCTCCAACCCCCAAAAGCCTGTAATAGACTTGGTGGAGCTATTATGTACTTCTAAAAAATGTTGCGAGAAAGGATGTTCTTTAAAGCCTCTTTTAATATTTCGAACGTGCTCGGCAAGGCGAACTTTAAGACTCCTTTTAGTCTTGCCGATATATAATTTCTCACAGGAACATCTGATGGCGTAGACAACGTAATTTGAATTGCACGTGATGAATTGTTTAGGCTTCACAATGGAATGATTTAATTCAATCACTGTAAACTTTCTGGTGGTTGATGGACATGCTTTGCACATGGCACAGTCGCCACAGCGGTGAAATCCATTGTTACGTGTAGAAATGGTATTCTGTTCAATAAATGCACTTTTAACCAGTTTATCCCTGAGGCTTGCAGCTCGTCTATAGACAAATTTTGGTTTATTAGGCAGAATATCAACTAGGACTAGATCCTCTAGTAGCAGTTTCCAGTTCCGTTTAAAAACTTGCTCAATAGACCTATTGTAGGCATTATACTGTGTACTGAAGGCTATGGTATAATTCTGAGTATGGGGGGCATCACTAATGGGTTTATCTTTAAGCAGCTCCTTTCTTGAGAGGGACCTAGTCTCATCCAGGGCTACTTCCAGTAATGGGCCATCATAGCCTTTGTTTAAAAATGTATTTTTCATTTTTTTGGCACTGACTTCAAAATTGTTGGAACTTGAACAGTTGCGTTTCAGGCGCACAAACTGTCCATTGGGGATATTAGATACCCATCTCTTCAAGTGGTTGCTGGACGGACAGATATATGAATTTGAATCTGAGGGTTTATAATAAATTGTGTTATTCTCTACAAAGATTCCTAAATCTAAAAAGTTTACCTCAAGTTTACTGATGTTAAATGTCAGCTGGATGTTGAAACAATTGTTATTTAGATACTCACAAAATTTGTTAAGTTCCGTTTCCTGTCCCCTCCATACAAACAATACATCGTCGATATAACGCCACCATTGAACCAGATTTGCATCCCCAGCTATGGCCCTGCCACACCATCAGGTTTTCCCATCCAGCCATGAAAATATTCGCATAGCTGGGGCAAATCTGGTCCCCATGGCTGTACTGACCTCTTGGATGTAGAAACACCCATTAAAATTGAAATAGTTATTGAGTAGGATAAACTCAATCCCTTGTATCAATAGATTTTGCAAATCAGGAGTAATGTTAGTGTTGATCAAAGCTTGTTTGACAGCATGTATGCCGTCCCCATGTCTTATAATAGTATACAAGGACGTGACGTCTGCCATAATCAGAAAACAGTCATCGTCCCAAACAACATCTTTTATCCTATTCAGAACATCCTTAGATCCTTTTACACCATATACGCACACGCAGCACACTACACACACATATATACGCCGCACATAGACATCCATTCACCTCCTCAGCTGCCTGCTGTACTCTGCTGTGTGTGACCCCCGTCCAACCTCCATACTAATGCTGCTGTCCGGAGGTTAGGCCTACCCCATTGATGTAAATAGGAGCCGGGTCAGATTAACGAGACAGGTAGCAGGTGGGATGAATGTGACATGTAGTGTGACGTAGAGGTGCATGGCCCTGCATCAGCCCGCCATCTCTGTCCCTGCATCACCCCGCCATCTCTGTCCCTGTATCACCCCACCATCTCTGTCCCTGCATCACCCCACCATCTCTGTCCCTGTATCACCCCAACGTCTCTGTCCATGCGTCACCCCACCATGTGGCATAATGTGAATTTTGGCTCAATCGAGGAGGCATAATGTGATTTTTGGCTCAATCCGGTTGGAATAATGTGAATTTTTGCTCAATCCGTGTGTCATACAGTGAATTTTGGCTCTTTCTGTGTGGTATAATGTGAATTTTGGCTCAATCCAGGAGGCATGATGTGAATTTTGTCTAAATTCATGTTTCATAACGTGAATGTTGGCTCAATTTATGTAGCATAACAGGAATTTTGGCTCTTCCAGTTTGGCATAACAAGAATTTTGGCTCAATCCGGGTGGTATAATGTGATTTTTTTGCTCATTTTGTGTTGCATAAGGGGAATTTTGGCTCTTTCCGCATTGCATAAAATTTAAGGGGCAAGTGTAAAGGGGGTCTACTACTGTTTTGCATAATGTGTATAAGGGGCATACAGCATGGTACACTACACTCAAGGACATGCCCCCTCTTCAGTAACAGCACCCTCTTTTTCTGGAATGTGCACATAACTTCAGCCTTCAATTTCCCATACCCCAACTAAAAAAATTCCACTTCGACCATTGCACACACATATTAACACATTGGACAGGTACAATACAACACAACACAACACACCACACACCAACATACACTACAACACACATAAAAACAGTACAATGCACACAAACACACAAAAATAAATGCATCATAGGTGCTAAATCTCAGGAGTGGATGTGGAATTCATCAACACACACAAGCTATGAAGTCAGGAGTGGTGCATTTCAACAATACCCCTGATTTCATTGCTGGCATTGAGTATCAATGCAAACACATTCTAACATGGTGGAGGTTTTAATAAATTACAATATTGAGCCTTTAATGCAGCATAAGACAACATTTTACAGAAATTTTGGAAATAAAAAAAAAAAAAACCTCAAGGTTTTCCCGGGCAACGCCGGTCGGATCAGCTAGTAACAAATATTTGTTAAGAGTACCAGAAAATAGGGCACCTGTATCAGACTACCAACCAAACAGCTTCTAACTGTCACTTTGTAAACTGTGCTACATAATAACTAAAAGTTGATTAGTTGCTATCACAAACCTGATTTATTTTACGCATAGATGCTCAGTTTATCACCTTGTGTTTCACAGTTTCTGAGCCTTGTTTTGAAATCCATGCGGCTATGCTTTCTTTGTGTGAGACTGTGTGCTTATGCACCTTCTTCATGGCTGGTTGTGCACCTGGGAGAACTCCAGATTGCTGCAGTAATCACAGACTAAAGGCTCCCATACATTTATCCGATTTGGGGTGATTTCTCGTCCCAATCTGTCTGAATCATTCAAAATCGGCCCAAACCGGATGTGTTTGACACCTCATCCAACCCAATGGATCTGCCGGATCAGACCCATCAGCAGCAGATTGTGATGTATCTGGTCCGATTCCGAGGTGTGTCCTACCTTTCGGCAGTGGAGTTGAGCGGCAGCGAGCAGGAGGAGCAGTATGGCGGGTGGTGATCAGCAGGAGGCCGCTGATTGGCTGAGGGTGCTCTCTCTTAGCCAATCAGAGGGCGGCCAGTCATTTGACATGGTTTTTTTTTTTTAAATTCTAATACCTGGCGTGGCCCGGCATACCCCGGCGTGGCCATCCCACTGATAACCACATGCTGCTCAGCACCCACCCCACTGCTCCTCACCACTCACTGCAGCTCCCTGGTTACATGTGATACAGTAAATAACATTTATCACATGTAATCAAGTGCCAAATCTTATGTGAGCCTCCTAGGGAGCTGCTGGGTGGCTCACAGGAGAATTGGGTCTGACATCCTTAGGACAAGTCGCCATAATTTATGGGCACCTTAACTGCTATCTATTGTGTTCTTGTCTAAATACTGGATAACACCATGTTGGAGACCATCAGCTGATTACCCAGTCAACCAGTGTCCGGCCAGAAGATATTCCTGATCCAATCACACGTGATGGTGCGTATAAAGCTTGTCCAACCCAAAGGGAAGGTTTCTGCTGAAGACACATGCACTGCTATGCTTCCATGGACTCTGTATCTTTGTTATTCTGCTGGTGATCCAGTCATTCCAGTTTTCAAGTGTTTCAGTTCCAGTCTGGTCCAGCCTATCACAGATTTGATCCAGCCTATTCTGGTTCCAATCCGGTTTAGCCTATTCTGGGTCTGACCCTACCTTTTCCAGTTCCAGTCCAGCCAGGCTATTCTAGGTCTGGCCCAGTCTATTTCAGTGCCAGTCCAGCCCAGAATATTCCGGTACCAGTCTAGCCCAGCTTATTATGGTTTCAATCTGGCCCAGCATATTTAGGTTACAGTTTGTCCCAAGCCCAGCTGGTTCCATTTCTGCTCAAGTCCAGTCTGGTTCCATTTCTGTTCATGTCCGGCCCAATTCCATTCCTGCTCAAGTCCAGTACAGTGCACATTCCTTTCTGGTTCCTTTTCTTCTAAATCTACAATCTTTACTCATTGCTTCAATATCATACTACAGTATTTCAGAATACTGTATCAACTTATGCAATAAAGCACGCCTTAGGGCGATATTCCCTACAAATTTCCTCATCCTGCACCATGACATAACATGTGTTATTAAGTCAACCAGGTTCTGTTACCCTACAGTTCCTTCTTCTTCAAACCTCAGGTCAGATCTGGTGCTCAGGCATGACAGTTGCTATGGATAACATCTACATTTGTCCATTCCTCCACTCTTTAGGAAGTTTCCTACCCTACATCTCTTCTTGGTCCTTTTATCTCTCTTAAAGGTTTGTCCCATATCCCCTAATATAAAAACAGTATGTTTTTTTTTTTACAGCATAGCATCTGGAAATATATTAACATACTGTATATATATGAAATATATTTTCTTTTAATTCTTTAAATTGATATTGTAATAAATTGTGTATATTTTATTAAACTGGTCCATCAAGATTTACATTGTTGATTTTTATTTATTTTTTCCACCCATTCCTCTGTTCTCTTATCACTTGTGATAAATGCAGCAAATGTCCCCATAGATGAGGAGCTGGTGAATCACTTGTAGCTATAATTAAGCAGGTGAGTCATTAAATTGCACTTTGACCCAGTCACCTTTCTTTCTTAATGTTTATACCATGTTTGATTGGAAAGGAAGATGATGGACAGCGTGTTGCCAATATAATAGTGCCCAACCCTTAAGTGTATTGTTTACAGATAGAAACGTACAGTAGTTGACTGATTGCTGCAATCACACAAAAATACCATCTTAGCTGTGTAAAGCTCAACATGATTACAAATTACCTATAAAGTAAATTCCCATAAGGTAAAATACTTTACAGTTGTAAATGTATACGTTGACAATGGACTTAAAAAAAAAAAGATAGTTTAGAATGTCAAGATATTCAGCAGCTTGTTAGGCATTTCACTTTAAGTGTTAATAAAGTTATTCTTTGCTAGTGCTGCAGACTGATGCTGTACCGGCTATTTGTGTCTGAGAGGATGATAAGAAGAACTCAGGGGAAGGAAATACAAATTTATCTTCTAGTAACATGTCATGGTAAGCAGTAATAGACGTCTAGCAGAGTATTCCCGCTCTATGTTTTACTAATTGGGATAACAAAAGAATAAATTATCAAGAATATTAATTTTTAAGCCTTTAAAAATGCATCTTTACCCAGTACAGCCTCATTGTTCTACTCCGTAATCCGGTCCCCTTAATCAATGGGGGGAAAAAAATCCTTTTCTCAAAGCAAAACTATTCTGTTATCTGACTGTGTTTGCCTATTATCAATATTAATATATAAATGCAAAATTGATTTTCTTGAGAAAATAATTTGGTTGCGGTATGGATGATAGACCCTGTCTAGGTCAACAGTGACTCTAGTGACACCTAAGAATGGTTGACATACCCTAGGTTGACAATGACAGGTCGATGCAAGCTTTAGTTCGACATGGGCATGGTCGACCTGAATAATGTCGTCATGAGTTTTTTTATTCGTTTTTGTGTCCATGTCAACCTATGCCGACATGGACACTTTATAAGTGTACTGCATCCCCTGGCAAGGCTTGCTCTGCTTTGGGCACTCTTTTAGGTTTGTACTCTATGCCCACTTGGATAGTAAAGTATGAAAAAATACCTTTTTTTTTTTTTTAAGTGACAAACTCATGTCAACCTTAAGCTTGTGCTTACCTCTTGTCATTGTCGACCTAGGGCATGTTGACTATTCTTAGTTGTCGACCATCAGTGTTTGACCTAGTGACTGTTGACCCAGACATTGTGGACCTAGGGACCACATAAAGGATAAATGTGGTTCCTTTGGCTTCTGTGATAACTTATATGTGCACAGATGCTTCCTGTTATCCCCTGGATATGGGTTATCATGTCAAGCCTGAGTAGAGCACGGATGTCTTCTTGGATGGAAAGACATGGTTGCAAGTCAGGCTTGGGTGTTGTACTGTATATTAGGTTGATAGTGTCTAGGTCAAGACCATAAGGTCGGAAGACACAAGGTCGACAATGCAAATGGTTGACGCATGAAAATGTCAACATAAGTTTTTCACATTTTTTATTTATTATAGTTTTGAGTCAATGTCACCGTTGGCATGTGCCATGCCAGAGCTTGTAGAGGAGATCCAGCTTATTTCAAGTGGGTCCTTTCACACTGCGCAATATCCTGGGTTGCTACGTGTTCACATGAAATAACCCTGGATATCGCTGGCAGTATGAAAGGGATAGTAATGATATATCATTGATATGGAAGAAGGTAAATAATGTTCTCCTCCTCTCTCTCTCTCCCTCTCTCCCCCTCTCTCCCCCTCTCTCTCCCTCTCTCTCTCTCCCTCTCTCTCCCTCTCTCTCCCTCTCTCTCTCTCCCTCCTTCTTACCAATCTATCCCCCTTTCCTCTATTTCTCTTCATTTGTCTTTTGTTTTTTTTTCCCAAACTCCTGGATGAATATGTTACCTTCATTTGCTATGCTACTTTTATTTGCAACAGATGAACTGTGCAGTTGATATCAAACTAATCCATCATAATCTTATATTATACTAAGTCAATACTTAATACACACAGACAGATGATACGTAAGTAAGATCAAATCTTGCAGACAACAGCTGTGCTTTCCAAATACATTGTGTGAGAACAAAACAATGTAATCTTCAGACAATACTTAATCAATGTTCCTTTTAAACAATGTTCTCATTGTAGTTAGATTTAAATTTATGTTCTATTACATTCTTTTGTTTTCTAAAATACAGTATCGTTCTGTAAAACATATAAAGCAATTGTAAAGCTATAGATTTGTGGACAATGAGACTGGATGAGTTCTAATATCAGAATTTATCATGGATTATAAATTATTTGTGAGGTTAACCCCTTCACTACTGTGCTACCTAAATGCTGCTTAATTCTATTTGTGTTTGGAATTAACGCTCACGAGCAGGGCCCTCTCTCCTTACGTGCCTTTCTTAGAATATATAAACCTCTGCCACCCTGATGATTGCTTCAGTGTCCTGTCCTCTGTTGCAACTATCCATATTTACCAAGTGCTTGTCATAAACTGTCTTGTACTGTAATTCGGTATGTGTCGATGGGTCACCAAAGCAGTGTTTTCAGGGTTTGGCACGGCATTGGGGGGGGGGGGGGGGGGGGAAACATGTCCAGACCATTTCTGGGGTGGGCCTTGGTAAAGGAGACAGATGCTAGAGTTACTGTTGGACAGATGGCTAGATGCTAGAGGTCCTATTTGGTAGCATATATAAGAAGCATGTAATCCCCTGGCAATGAGCATGTAACCCCCTGGCATATCATGTCAAGCCTGAGTAGAGCACGGATGTCTTCTTGGATGGAAAGACATGGTTGCAAGTCAGGCTTGGGTGTTGTACTGTATATTAGGTTGATAGTGTCTAGGTCAAGACCATAAGGTCGGAAGACACAAGGTCGACAATGCAAATGGTTGACGCATGAAAATGTCAACATAAGTTTTTCACATTTTTTATTTATTATAGTTTTGAGCATGTGGACTCCCAACTAGTGTACTACATCCAGTTGCATGCTTTAGGCCAGATGCCTTGCTGCACTGCTGCTGCACTTAGAACACTTTTCCGTTCCCATTTGGAGTCTGTGTGTATGGTAAAGTATGAAAACTTAATTCATGTCAACTTTCGACCCTTCGACCATATTAACCATGTCTACCATATGCATGTCAACCATAATGTGTTGACGTATTGACTGTTGGCCTACGCATTGTCAAGCTATCATCTGGATCCTGTGAGGCTTTTGGGTCTGATTAGATGTGTTTGGAGTAAGCATTGCTGCTGCTTCCTTGGCTGCATTACACGGTGCCCACACCACTATCACATGAGCATGCTGGATAAATCTACTTAATCCCCGGTAAGGGTCAGTGTGTTCACGGGAGAACACTGGCCATGACAGATCGCTCAGCACACAACGCTAACACATTACTGTGATCTGAGCGATTTAGCATCGCTCAGAACATGAATCACATCTCCCCGTGTGTAGGCCCTTTTAGATCCATATGAACATATATTTTATGTAGTCAATAGGTTACTGCTACTGAAAGTTTTGAAAGTTATAATAATGATCTAGATGCCTTTGTGCCCAGGCTGCAGAATACAGTAAATGAATGTTATTGCTTTTTGATGTACAAATATTGAGTCAAGAGAGATATGAAACAAAAGCAAACAATAAGTCAGTATTGAAGCATAAAGTAAATATTTAACTAGATGATTAATAATCTTAATGATTCAGCGTGACTCCCAAACTATATTAACATGACATTTTAAGTGACAGCTGTTATGGCAATAAAATATAAAGAACACAGGCAAAGAAATTGGTGAGATGTCTGAGGGGCAGTTAATTTGGTTATATGTATTTGCTAGATGGTTTGGCACACTGTAAAGCTGTCCGGGTGTGGAAAAGGGTTCCGACAGTCGGGATCCCGACTGGCCGGACCCAGACAGCATGGTGAGCGCAGCAAAGCCCCTTGCTGGCTCACTGCGCTCGCCACGCTGCGGGCACATTCCATTCTCCCTCTATGGGGGTTATGGACCCCCACGAGGGAGAATAGCCGATGGCCGTCGGGCCCCCGAGTGTCGGAGTTTTGACTGTTGGGATCCCGACGTCGGGTAGATGACTGTCGGGATCGCGACTGTCGGGACCCCGTCCGGCACCCAGCTGGCCAAACATTAGAACGGATGAAGAGCGTATGATCGGTCGAATACAAAAAATCTATACAAACTTTATACAATCTGCTTACAACCACAACCCATCTCAACTGATGAGTGCAGCAAATAAGATCATATGAGCGGCCTCATGACCCACAGGACAGCGCACCGCACCAAAAAAATTAACAATGTGCATATACAGTAATTGATCTTGCAATCTGTCAATATCATGTGTTCAGGCCTAAAATTTTACTGATGTATGGCCAACTTAACTGGTTCCTGGAGCACTAATGAGGCAGACTGCAGTCCGAACCCCTTGCGGGAGAACTGAAAATATTGATGCTCCTGCTTAGACTACAGTCGGGCAGCAAACAGCGTTCTCTACCCGGCTGTCATTTCTTTCAATTAGGTGCATCCAGCGGTCCGAGACATCCCCCTTGGCAACGAGCAATTCCCTTAGACTCAGCAGCCGGGCAGCGCACAGCTCTCTCTGCCCAGCTGTCATTTCTTTCAATTAGGTGCCAATGATACCTAGATCTCAACATGTCCAAAACAGACATTATAATTTTTCCTACTCTCATAGTCACCACCTACACTAAAATCTCCCTCACCATCACCCCTTTCACATTGCAAAAATAACCGGAGTCTCTATGCGGTGTGAAGGGGCCTTTTCAAATTTCCCAGGTCCAACAACTTGGCATTCCCACCAGGGTTAAAGAGAAGGGTTAATCTCAGGTAAGACCCTAGTGACCCAGGTCCAGTTCACACTATGGAAGAAGCAGCTCTTGAAGACAGCTCCAAGCGCGCCCTTGATGATGCACCACCGCTCCATCCAACCCCCTTTTTGATGTCAGCAACCCGGCTTGCTGCCGGGTCACTGTAGGGGATTAACATTGCAAAAGATTAAAAGTTGTGATGTTTACCATAGCAATCAATCAGATTCTGTCTATCATTTCCCCGTAATGCTGCACAAATGAGTATTGTTATGCATTACAATGTTACAATAATAAAGATAAAATAAAAATAAAATCACATACTCAGCTGAGAACATTATAACACTGTCATACCGCATTGCCAGATCGCACTTGGGATTATGTATACTGATCCAACACAAGTGCGACACAGCTGAGACCCCTTTAACATGGCCGGGTCAATGTCACCGTTGGCATGTGCCATGCCAGAGCTTGTAGAGGAGATCCAGCTTATTTCAAGTGGGTTCTTTCACACTGCGCAATATCCTGGGTTGCTACGTGTTCACATGAAATAAACTTGGATATCGCTGGCAGTATGAAAGGGATATTAATGATATATCATTGATATGGAAGAAGGTAAATAATGTCCTCCTCCTCTCTCTCTCTCTCTCTCTCTCTCTCTCTCTCTCTCTCTCTCTCTCCCCCTCTCTCCCCCTCTCTCTCCCTCTCTCTCTCTCCCTCCTTCTTACCAATCTATCCCCCTTTCCTCTATTTCTCTTCATTTGTCTTTTGTTTTTTTCCCAAACTCCTGGATGAATATGTTACCTTCATTTGCTATGCTACTTTTATTTGCAACAGATGAACTGTGCAGTTGATATCAAACTAATCCATCATAATCTTATATTATACTAAGTCAATACTTAATACACACAGACAGATGATACGTAAGTAAGATCAAATCTTGCAGACAACAGCTGTGCTTTCCAAAATACATTGTGTGAGAACAAAACAATGTAATCTTCAGACAATACTTAATCAATGTTCCTTTTAAACAATATTCTCATTGTAGTTAGATTTAAATTTATGTTCTATTACATTCTTTTGTTTTCTAAAAGACAGTATCGTTCTGTAAAACATATAAAGCAATTGTAAAGCTATAGATTTGTGGACAATGAGACTGGATGAGTTCTAATATCAGAATTTATCATGGATTATAAATTATTTGTGAGGTTAACCCCTTCACTACTGTGCTACCTAAATGCTGCTTAATTCTATTTGTGTTTGGAATTAACGCTCACAGGCAGGGCCCTCTCTCCTTACGTGCCTTTCTTAGAATATATAAACCTCTGACACCCTGATGATTGCTTCAGTGTCCTGTCGTCTGTTGCAACTATCCATATTTACCATGTACTTGTCATAAACTGTCTTGTACTGAAATTCGGTATGTGTTTTTGCTCATAACTGTGCTCTGTAAAGCGCTGCAGAATTTGTGTGCGCTTTATAAAAACCTGTTAATAAATAATTAATAAATAAACGCTAATGTTGGATTCTAGTTTATGTTTAGAAGCAGGGTAAACTCTGAGAATGTCTTAGCTCCCAGAGATTCTCTTTTACTCAAAGTGTTTTATTAATATGTACACATCATTTCATTGTGCAACAAGTTCTTAAGGAAGCATGGGACAAAAGTGACTTCACTCACCATGTACAGTAACTAATACATACAGTACTGTAGTTTAACTAATATTCTACGTAGATAAACTGGACAATATTAGGGATATAGGCCCTAATTCAGCTTCGCTCGTATAAGTGCGGAAATGGCTTATCAGTGATTTCTGCACATGCGTGCACAGGGTTGCGCGCATGTGCGGGCAATTAAACTTAGTTTGCATTCAGGAAAATGCCGGCAGGGGGCGTCAATGGGTCACCAAAGCAGTGTTTTCAGGGTTTGGCACGGCATTGGGGGGGGGGGGGGGGGGGGGGAGACGACATGTCCAGACCATTTCTGGGGTGGGCCTTGGTGGAGGAGACAGATGCTAGAGTTACTGTTGGACAGATGGCTAGATGCTAGAGGTTCTATTTGGTAGCATATATAAGAAGCATGTAATCCCCTGGCAATGAGCATGTAACCCCCTGGCAATGTGCATGTAACTCTCTTGCAATGAGCATGAAACCCCTTGGTAACAAGCAAAAAACAACAGGCAATGAATACAAAACCCCGGCAACAAGCATGTAACTCCTGTCAATGAGCATGAAACCGCTTGCAATGAGCATTTTGCAAAAAAAAAAAAAATATATATATATATAGGGTGATGTTAGGGTTTGCCAGGAATTGGCAGTGGTGCGCAAATTTTCTAGTTTCGCCACTGCAATTGATGCTGAATTAGGATCCAGGATTTGGGATTAATACCCAAATAAATGTGTTTTCGTAATCACAGCCATGAAAAATGTTAGTTATTGTGGTATTTTTTTTTTCTCCTACATTAGCTTATGCAGGTAGATAAAAATCGAATAGCGATCAACGCTGCGCTATATAAGAAACTGTTAATAAGTAAATAATAAATTAGCATGTTAAATTGCCACATCTAAATGAATAACCCATTTATCTGAAATGAAACTGTCACGGTGCTCAGTAAAAAAAGTTTTCAGATGAAATAAAATATGTTTTTAAACCAACAATACATCTCCCTTCACGGTAAAAGTAGAATAAAGCTAATCAGGCCCTTTCAGAGTTTCTCAGAGGCCCGGAAAAACAAGGCTGTAGGGAGGGAGGGTTAGGGTAAGGCTATGGGTAGGAGGGTTAGGTTTAGAATGTGGGGATTAGGCAATAATGAGCAGGATTAGACTGCAGAAGGAGGAATACTATATGTTTAGGCTGTAGGAAGTGAGGGTTGGGGAGGGCAGGGGGCAGTTAACCCCTTCCTGACACAGCATGTTTTTGCCTTCCTGACAGAGCCCTTTTTTTCAAACCTGACATGTATCACTTAAGTGGGGATAACTTTTTTTTGCTTTTACTTATCCCAGTGATTTTGAGATTGTTTTCTCGTGACACATTGTACTTCAAATTAGTGGTAAATTTGGGTCGATACAGTCTGTGTTTTTTTGTGAAAAATACCAAAATGTCGTAAAAAAATGGAAAATTTAGCAATTTGCTAAATGTTACATTTTCTGCTTGTGAGACAAATAATCATACCACTCAAAATAGTTAATAACTAACATAGACCATATGTCTACTTTATGTTTCCATCATTATTTCAACTTCCTTTTAATTTTTTTGGACACTAGGAGGCTTACAATATGAATAGCAAATTCTCAAATTTTCAAGAAAATTTCAAACACTGATTTTTTTAGGGACCAGTTCAGTTCTGATGTGACTTTGAGGGACTTGTATGTGAGACACCCCCATAAATGATGCCATTTCAAAAACTGCACCCCTCACAGTATTCAAAACAGCATTTTGGAAGTTTGTTAACCCTTTAGGTGTTTCACAGGAATTAAAACAAAGTGTAGGTGAAATTTCAAAATTTCTTTTTTTTTGCAGATTTGCAATTTTAATACATTTTTCTAAGGAACACCGTAGATTTTACTAGAGAAATGTGACTAAAATTTGATTCCCCCAATTCTTTTGTTTTCATAAATATCCTATATGTGGCCCTAGTGTGCACGTTGACCAAACTACAGGCTTCATAATAGAAGGAGCACCTACTTGATTTTGGAGCCTCCTTTTTATGAGATTATTTTTTAGGCACCATGTAGGTTTCTAGGCACCATAAGATGCTAAAATTTAGGAACCCCCCCACATGTGACCCCATTTTGCAAACTACACCCCTCAGGGAATTCATCTAGGGGTATAGTGTACATTTCAAACCCCCAGGGGTTTCACCAATTGTGGTACAACTGGGCAGTGAAAATGAAAAATTACATTTTTTACACAAAAATGCAGTTCTGGCTCAAAATTTTTCATTTTCACAAGGAATGAAGGAGACAAAGCACCCCAAAATCTGTGCCCCAATTTCTCCCGAGTACGGCAATGCCTCACATGTGACCAAAAAATACCATTTGGGTGCATGGCAGGACTCAGAAGGGAAGGAGTGATTTTGGGATTTTGCAGCTCAGATTCTGGTGGAATGTTGGTGGGTGCTATGTCGCATTAGCAAGACCCCCCAAGCACCAATACAGTGGAACCCCCCCCACAAGTGACCCCATTTTGCAAACTACACCCCTCAGGGAATTTATCTAGGGGTATAGTGTACATTTCATACCCCCAGGGGTTTCACCAATTTTGATACAACTGGGCTGTGCAAATGAAAAATTACATTTTTTACACAAAAATGCAGTTCTGGCTCAAAATTTTTCATTTTCACAAGGAATGAAGGAGACAAAGCACCTCAAAATCTGTGCCCCAATTTCTCCCGAGTACGGCAATGCCTCACATGTGGCCAAAAAATACCATTTGGGTGCATGGCAGGACTCAGAAGGGAAGGAGTGATTTTGGGATTTTGCAGCTCAGATTCTGGTTGAATGTTGGTGGGTGCTATGTCGCATTAGCAAGACCCCCCAAGCACCAATACAGTGGAACCCCCCCACAAGTGACCCCATTTTGCAAACTACACCCCTCAGGGAATTCATCTAGGGGTATAGTGTACATTTCATACCCCCAGGGGTTTCACCAATTTTGATACAACTGGGCTGTGCAAATGAAAAATTACATTTTTTACACAAAAATGCAGTTCTGGCTCAAAATTTTTCATTTTCACAAGGAATGAAGGAGACAAAGCACCTCAAAATCTGTGCCCCAATTTCTCCCGAGTACGGCAATGCCTCACATGTGACCAAAAAATACCATTTGGGTGCATGGCAGGACTCAGAAGGGAAGGAGTGATTTTGGGATTTTGCAGCTCAGATTCTGGTGGAATGTTGGTGGGTGCTATGTCGCATTAGCAAGACCCCCCAAGCACCAATACAGTGGAACCCCCCCACAAGTGACCCCATTTTGCAAACTACACCCCTCAGGGAATTCATCTAGGGGTATAGTGTACATTTCATACCCCCAGGGGTTTTACCAATTTTGATACAACTGGGCTGTGCAAATGAAAAATTACATTTTTTACACAAAAATGCAGTTCTGGCTCAAAATTTTTCATTTTCACAAGGAATGAATTAGACAAAGCACCCCAAAATCTGTGCCCCAATTTCTCCCGAGTACGGCAATGCCTCACATGTGACCAAAAAAATACCATTTGGGTGCATGGCAGGACTCAGAAGGGAAGGAGTGATTTTTGGATTTTGCAGCTCAGATTCTGGTGGAATGTTGGTGGGTGCTATGTCGCATTAGCAAGACCCCCGAAGCACCAATACAGTAGAACCCCCCCACAAGTGACCCCATTTTGCAAACTACACCCCTCAGGGAATTCATCTAGGGGTATAGTGTACATTTCAAACCCCCAGGGGTTTCACCAATTTTGATACAACTGGGCAGTGAAAATGAAAAATTACATTTTTTTACACAAAAATGCAGTTCTGGCTCAAAATTTTTCATTTTCATAAGGTATGAAGGAGAAAAAGCACCCCAAAATCTGTGCCCCAATTTCTCCCGAGTATGGCAATGCCTCATATGTGACCAAAAAATACCAGTTGGGTGCATGGCAGGACTCAGAAGGGAAGGAGTGATTTTTGGTGGTGGAATGTTGGTGGGTGCTATGTCGCATTAGCAAGACCCCCCAAGCACCAATACAGTGGACCCCCCCCACAAGTGACCCCATTTTGCAAACTACACCCCTCAGGGAATTCATCTAGGGGTATAGTGTACATTTCAAACCCCCAGGGGTTTCACCAATTTTGATACAACTGGGCAGTGAACATGAAAAATTACATTTTTTTACACAAAAATGCAGTTCTGGCTCAAAATTTTTCATTTTCATAAGGTATGAAGGAGAAAAAGCACCCCAAAATCTGTGCCCCAATTTCTCCCGAGTATGGCAATGCCTCATATGTGACCAAAAAATACCAGTTGGGTGCATGGCAGGACTCAGAAGGGAAGGAGTGATTTTTGGTGGTGGAATGTTGGTGGGTGCTATGTTGCATTAGCAAGACCCCCCAAGCACCAATACAGTGGAACCCCCCCACAAGTGACCCCATTTTGCAAACTACACCCCTCAGGGAATTCATCTAGGGGTATAGTGTACATTTCATACCCCCAGGGGTTTCACCAATTTTGATACAACTGGGCTGTGCAAATGAAAAATTACATTTTTTAACACAAAAATGCAGTTCTGGCTCAAAATTTTTCATTTTCACAAGGAATGAAGGAGACAAAGCACCCCAAAATCTGTGCCCCAATTTCTCCCGAGTACGGCAATGCCTCATGTGTGACCAAAAAGTGGCAGGACTCAGAAGGGAAGGAGTGATATTTGGATTTTGCAGCACAAATTCTGGTGGAATGTTGGTGGGTGCTATGTCGCATTAGCAAGACCCCCAAAGCACCAATACAGTGGAACCCCCCCACAAGTGACCCCATTTTGCAAACTACACCCCTCAGGGAATTCATCTAGGGGTATAGTGTACATTTCAAACCCCCAGGGGTTTCACCAATTTTGATACAACTGGGCAGTGAAAATGAAAAATTACATTTTTTTACACAAAAATGCAGTTCTGGCTCAAAATTTTTCATTTTCAGAAGGTATGAAGGAGAAAAAGCACCCCAAAATCTGTGCCCCAATTTCTCCCGAGTACGGCAATGCCTCACATGTGACCAAAAAATACCAGTTGGGTGCATGGCAGGACTCAGAAGGGAAGGAGTGATTTTTGGATTTTGCGGCTCAGATTCTGGTGGAATGAATGGTGGGTGCTATGTGGCATTAGCAAGACCCCCGAAGCACGGTGAAATTATGAACCTAATAATCCATAGATGTGTGGTATATTTTAAAACACTCCTTTATACATAGGCCGGGTTTGTCGGGGCAAGTGTCACACTGGAAAATAGTTTGCTTTCTTATTCCCTTTTTATAGCAAACTTTGCACCTTTTTTGTGTCCTGCCCTTTTTTCCAGTGGAGGGGATTTCATCAGGAAAATGCTGCCCTGGTACAATACGGGGGCCAGTACTAGAAGTACTGGGGCCCTCTGCCTGCTGGTTCCCAAATATTAGGCCCTTTATGACTTCCTCTTGAAAGTGCATAAATGTCCCCCTCTGGCCGGTAGAACGGAATAGCACGTAAGCGTTATACAGTGCCATCTGGATGATATACACGGCCAGCTTCTTGTACCAGATTTTTGTTTTCCGCAGGGCACTGTACGGCTTCAGTACCTGATCTGAAAGATCCACTCCGCCCATGTACCTATTGTAATCCAGGATACAATTAGGTTTTGAGGTGTGGGTACTGGTACCTCGTACAGGGACGGAGGTGGTACTGTCTCCGTGAATTGTTGTCAGTATAAGGACATCCCTCTTGTCCTTATATTTGACCAACAACATATTTTCGGTGCATATTCCCCTGCTTTCACCCCTTCTCATTACTTGGGCAATGTGCGTTTTTGGGAGGCCTCTTTGGTTCTTGCGCACAGTACCGCAAGCTGCTGTACCTCTTGAACCAAGGGCCTTAAACAGGGGGATGCTAGTGTAAAAGTTATCCACATAGAGGTGATAACCTTTATCCAGGAAGGGGTGCACTAAATCCCAGACAATTTTTCCACTAACACCTACGAGGGAGGGGGGGCATTCTGGCGGTTCAATTCTTGAATCCTTCCCTTCATATACCCTAAACATGTGGGTGTACCCTGAGGTGCTTTCACACAGCTTATACATTTTTATGCCATACCTTGCCCTCTTACTGGGAAGGTACTGGCGGAATTTAACCCTTCCTTTAAAATGTATAAGGGACTCGTCAATACAAATAATTTTTTCAGGGATGTACATCTCTGCAAATTTGGCACTGAAATGATCAATGACCGGCCTGACTTTGAATAGCCGGTCAAAGGTGGGATCATCTCTGGGTGGGCACTGTGCATTATCGTTGTAATGCAAAAATTTAAGGATCATCTCAAAACGAGCCCGAGTCATGGCCATACGGTAAAATGGGGTGCTGTACAGAACATCTGTACTCCAATATTGCCTAATTTCTGACTTTTTTACTATGCCCATATGAAACACCAGACCCCAAAACGTCATCATCTCTACTGCATCTACAGGGGTCCACCTAGCAAATGATGACGTGGGGTTTTGAGCAATAAACTGCTGGGCATATAAATTAGTTTGGTCCACCATTAAATTTATAAAATCATCAGAGAAAAATAATTTGAAAAAGTCAATTTCTCTGAGACCTGTGGAATCAAATTGGATTCCTGGCATGGCCAAAAACTCAGGAACCTGGGGCTCAAAATTGTCTGGTGGTGGGGTCCATACGAGATCAATTATTGGGGGGGGGGTCTCAGCTGCTCTACGGGGGCGTCTTTGAGGGGGTCCCTCATCACCAGAGGAGGAAGAGGAGCTTAAGACGAATCCTTCAAATTCCCCGCTTGCCTCACTGGCTGTGTCAGAGTCAGAGGCAAGCATGGCATATGCCTCCTCCGCTGAATACATTCTTCTGGATGACTGGGATGACATTTGGGATGACATTTGGGATGACATTTGGGATGCCATTTTTATTTTTGTGTTACTGGTAGTGAAATGTTTCAACACGTGTATAGTGTAGGGGGGGTTACAAACTTTATTTCAACCCGGGGGGTATGTAGTGTGTAGTGTGTATGTAGTGCAGAAAAAAAAAATACTTTATACAGGAATTTGATCCCAATAAAAAAAAAAAAGAAATTGAAGGGGTTAAAAAAAAAAAAAAATTGAAGGGGTTAAAAAAAAAAAAAGGTCCTGCGCCAAAAATTGAGCACAGATGTTGGTCAGTAACGTCCGTCACTGAACAGCGCTCAAAGGCAACAGGAATTTGATCAAAAAAATAAAAAATAGATCAACCCTGTGCCGAAAAAGCTGATCAGTGATGTACGTCACTGATCAGCGCACAGTGGCCACAGGACACCCACAAAATCACAGTGTGTGTAAAAAAAAAATTAAAAAAAGACCCCACAGCACCCTCAAAAAAAAAAAAAGGTGATCAGTGATGCGACACTGATTACCAGTGAGGGGCAGCAGGTGCACAACCTCTGGTGCAACTGACAGTGCAACTGGCAGCAACTGACAGGTATATATATAAAAAAAAAACCTCTGCACCCCCAAAAAGTTGCTGATCACCTCAGATATAGTGATCAGCACAAAAGGCGGGGGCAGCAGACACAAAATATAGCACTCTCTATCACTCTCTGTCACTATCTCTCTCTATCTCTCTATCTCTCACTATCTATCACTCTATGACACTGCAGCAGCAGCACTGACAGTTATATATATATGAAAAATAACCCCTGCACCCCCAAAAAGTTGCTGGGGGTGCACAAAAGGGGGGCAGCAGACACAAAATATAGCAGTCTCTATCACTCTCTGTCACTATCTCTCTCTATCTCTCTATCTCTATATCTCTCACTATCTATCACTCTATGACACTGCAGCAGCAGCACTGACAGGTATAAAAAAAAAACCTGCGCCCCCAAAAAGTTGCTGATCAGTTAATTTATACTGATCAGCACAAATGGGGGGGCAGCAGTCAGTTATATAAAAAATATATAGCACAATCTGTCACTATCTCTCTATCTCTCTCTATCTCTCTCTATCTCTCTCTATCTCTCTATCTATAACTCTATCACACTGCAGCAGCACAAAATATAGCACTCTCTGTCACTAGCCCCCTCTATCTCTCTCTATCTCTCTCTCTCTATCTCTCTATCTATAACTCGATGACACTGCAGCAGCACAACACAGCACAACACAGCACAGGAAGTCACAAGAAGTAGCAAGATCCAGGCAGTGATCAGGTAAGTATTTTGCAAGGTTCAGGTCAGTATACTGCGGCAGCTAGGCACGGTGACCGCACTGCACGCAATTCCAGACCGGAATGGCGTCTGCAGTGCAGTCACCGTTAGTTTAAACCCCCCTCCATGGCTGTGATTGGTTCGTCGGTCCGACGAACCAATCACGGGCTTTGGGGGCGGGCGGGGTGAGGTGGGGTGACACCAGTGTCACCCTTACACCCCGCGGTGATTGGTGCTGTACTTTACAGCACCAATCACCTCCGATCCCTGTGTCACCGGCGAACGTTATTCGCCGGTGACACAGAAAACGCTGTGAATGGCTGTTCACACTGAACAGCCAATCACAGCGATCGCCGACGGGGGGGCGGCATCGCAGCCCCCCCTGGGCATGCAGGGACATGTCTGCTGTCAGGGACAGCAGACATGTTTAAACTGTCACCGCGTCTATAGACGCGGTGGCAGTTAAATGGCATGACGTACATTTATGCCATGTGTCGGGAAGTACTTCCCGACCATGACGTAAATGTACGTCAAATGTCGGGAAGGGGTTAAGTATACTTACCAGATGTTGGGATTTCCTCTTTCAGGATGCCAACATTCCTTCCGCCAGTCACCCATACAGGGGTTAAAGTGAGGGGGAACGCTATGGAACTGAGTTCCACCACCTCTAATGGTGAGGTGGAACATTTTAATCTCCACATTGGCCCTGCACAGTAATTCTCACAGAAAGACATTCTAGTTTGCAGGGGGATGCCAAAAACTCTACCACTGGCCCTGTCTCTGCCTAATGGGGGGAGGAGAAGGGGTGTAATTAGGTGTCATAGAGACACGAGTTCCCCCACCTCTGGATGACCACTTTATGCCCTGCACCCATATATATTCCATACAAAGAGGAAGATGAAGCACAATGGTACTTGGGGTGTAAAAAAGTTGCTGCCGCTGCATTGTACCACTATATACAGACTCAGTTACACAGAAATGTGCAAGATTGAAGTAAAAAACACGCTTGGCACAAGCCGAGTTGCATGGAACTTGATGCATCAAAGTGTTGTTTACGTGACTCTGTCCTTTAACTCACGTTTTGTAGTTATTGTTTTCACTAGTCAAACTTAATATGGGGATAAATATATAAATAAACCTTCATGTTTAGAGATTGTTTTAATGCAATAAATTATTATTGAAATGAATGAAGCAGAACCTCAAAGTCTCATCACTCTAGCAGAGTTTGTTTATAGAGCCTAATAGTTTCAAAGAAATACAAGAAAAATCCTGCATCGGGGATCATCAATAGGAAGAAAGAAAACTTTACCTTAACATATAGTACATTATAAATGTCACCTATAGGTTCTATACTGGTGGTGGTACCTTGTAGCACAGAAATACATACAGGTTGAGTATTCCTAATCCAAAATGCTCGGGACCAGAAGAATTTTGGATAACGGATTATTCCGTATATTAGAATATTTTTAGATTTCAATGATGTATCTTGAGGTATCTTGCATTTATGTTGTATAAGCACCTCAACCACATGAAATACACACAAATATATAATGACCAACAGACCGGACAGAAATATTCACTTTTAGGATATGCTATATTAAAATAGTATTTTTATACAGTACTTTGATGTCAGAAACCCTACTTTTACTTTTGGAATTCTAAAAACTATAATGATGAGTTTGTATTTAATTTCAGTTGATTTACAAATCTACTGCAACACGTAAACTCTTCCATCTTTACCATTAATAAAGATATTGTATATTACTATCTTCTTCCTGATCTCCTGTTTTTATTACAAGTATCTACTTCTATGTATAGTATTTTCACTTTATATATTTAAATCTAAGACCATTAAGTTTTCATTTTTTTTATTTACAGCGCCGAAGCCTGTGACTATAACTACAATTAATTCCAACTCCAAGCCCATTAGCTATGGTCATATTGGATTTTGCCTTATCTTCCATTGCCCACACTTGTGTGACTTCCACTCGAAGACAATTTCTCTATTTGTTTATCTCATTAACATCACCCCTTAAACACTAATATAGCTATTAATCTCTTCCTGTCCTGGTAATGCCAAATCTCTACTAATCTGCCTTCCATTAAGTAGACTTTCACTTATTCTATTCATTTTGAATGTGTCTGCCAAATTGAGTTTTCCTACTAAACGTTTTGCTAATGCACCAGCTGCCTGCCAGGGATTGCACTGGATACCCGTTTTATTCGCAATACAAATCATTTATGTTAATTAGGAGACTTGCAATCCAATAACACAGTAGCTGCCGTTCCTTTGATTGATAATAAAGCAAGATAGAAAAGCCTCGCCTGTGTGAACGCTTTGCAGATGTAATAACTGCAAAACAACTGGGGAATTGCAGCGCCATATTTCTGATCAAGATAGAAAAGTGTCATTTGAATAACTACCTATAAATTCTTATATTGCATACAGTAGGCTTTTTGGAGCTGGTTCCAGATGATCAACTATCCATGGCCCCCATTATAATCACCTTGACAGCTGTATTATGTAAAGGACTAATGGAGGTTGTACATTATGGGGCCAAAGTAGAGTTGGATGGAAGTCGGACAGTCATTAAGGGGGTTAGTCAATCTGGGGTTCCGAGTGTCGTAATCTCCTGACAGTTATAATCTTGGAGTTTTTTTGTCCGTCGGATGTGACACTAAGGGGATATTCAGTCCCGGGTCACAGCTGACGATCTTTCTCAACAACTGTGACCCTGGTCGGTTTTTGTTTTGCTCGACAGCATATGGCCAGGCAAGATTCAATGTCCCGCATGCCGATCAGCGAAAAGGGGGCGTGTCCACGTAAATGGCCGTGGATTGTTGAGATTCGGCCGTAATCGTGACATTTCATGGCTGTAATTGACAAAACGGGACCGACAGCTCTCAAAGTAAGGCCTGTTCTGTCAATCTGCCTCCTTATTGCTGTCAGGCAAGACATCATTGAAAAGGCGCACGCTGTTATTTCCCCTGTCTGAAACAGTGGCGGGGATTGAATACCTCCCTAACTCTACAGCATGAATTCAATGTTTTGACTGTCAAGTGTTGGAAAGTCTGTGAATTGACAAAAACGGTGTATTGTTTTGAAAAATGGCTGCAGATTCAACACTCCATGCCCATTTTCGACAATACAAACTCGCCTCCATAGAGAGCGGGTCTGTAGCAAGCCAGGATTGAATACTAAAGTGCCCATATTTACACTGTCGGAAATATCATCAGAGATTGAATGCACCCCTAAACCTACATTCAGGGGTAGATCTACTATAAATCTTGTGAAGCTTAAATGTCAGGGACCCTAATCCCAGAAGGGCCTTTAAGCAACATTTTTTTTAATGAGTGAATTTTTCAATTAAATGGATGAAGTTTTTTTTTTAAGTGTGTTTTATTAAAATAAGGTTATATTAGTTATAGAATATCGTATTTTGTATGTGCTGTGTGGTTATAGCTTGTCCCAAATATCACCATGACAGCCAGGCTTCTAGTACAGAATAGCTGCTATTACAGCTTGGATGTAAATTGATTTCTATGAAGGGAGCTGCTGGGAGTTGTAGTCTAGCTCCGTGATTTGCGCTCTGTAAATACTGTGAAATATGTGCCATTAAAACTACAATTCCGGACAGCCAGCAGAACTTCTCTTTGTGACATTCCCAGGAATGGCAGAGCTTTAATGGAAGGAGGCTTTGAGCAATGAAAGGTTAGCATCATTATGGGATAAGGAGGTCTCTAAAATGGTAATGTTGCTGGCTCTGAGCAGTGTGTACTGTCAGGTGTTTACTGAAGAAGGGGGGCGCTGTGAAGTGATTAATGAAATGTGGGTTTTGTGAGGGTTGGATAAAAGGGATGGTGTCTGTGACGTGATTACTAAAAATGGGGTTATTTCAAGTTGATTATTTAAGGGGGGGAGTTGCTGTGAGATGTAGACATTTGTACCTTGTTAGGCATTGCCATATTATCGCTGGATGTTAATGGGCCCCCACTACAATTCAAGCTTCAGGGTCCCACTGCCTGCATACATGCATACATGCAGAATTGCATGCATCTGTCTGTCAGCAACATATAGTGACAGCCCTATGAATTTGTAAAGAGTCTTTATATAGATGTGTCCTCATACAATGTGGATTCAATCACTACAAAATGCCAAGTCCTCCGGAATGCTGTACGTCTTATTTCCTCAAAGTGTCCATCTTACTCGCACAAATAAATCAATTCGATTGAAACTACTTGAATGCACTGATTGATTTGATATGTTACATCTGTGTGTACAAATATGCCTGGCTGTGTATACACATTTTAACATGCCCTGCTCCTGCCAACAAACTAATTTTTTTTTTTTAAATGCCAATTAAATGTTGAACATAATGGGACATACAGTATGTAACAGGTTCTGAGTGTACCAGAGGTGAGGAATGCTGGCTAATCTCGATGTATTTTTTTTAAAAGCGGTAATCCTTTTCAAGGCAAAAAAAACATGAATTGTAAATGATTGCTGCTTTAAAAAAAAAATGATACTCGTTCTGCATATTTGTCCTTTAATCACAATGGAGAAAAGGAAAAAATATATCAAATCAAACAGGAAACAAGCCGCCCTATACTGAAAGTGATCAGCACCAGCATGATGCACATTATTATAAAGTATGAAGATTGATACAACTTTATAAGCAATTTTTGGATCTGCAGCGCAAAGTGTCAGATAGAGTTACACTTTCATGATTACTTTCTGTGTTATATTATTCATAAATCCTGACACCTGGCTACAAATCTATCACTCTTCTTTCTATCAACATCTTGTGTCCACCCCAATGAATATAATAATGTCTCATCTTGTATAAATTATATTTTTTCATTTACTTTAATTTCAAATTTTGGTTCATACGATATTGCTGGTGCACCAATATTAATAGG